>NC_056731.1:1997565984-1997670581 GCF_019279795.1 Protopterus annectens
AGTGCACTTGCTTAGAATAAAACTTTGGATTGGTCCATTTCCCCTCTCTATTGCCCCCTTCAGTTGCAATCGCTAAATAGGCACAGTTTAAATACAATTTATATACATTTTACACTACGCTACAAAGTTAATCATATTAGTTCCTTCTATAAAAACTAGCAAAAACTAAGAAGAAGGGACTAAAAACAAACACTTATATATATATATATATATATATATATATATATATATATATATATATATATATAAAATGACAAAAGCACTAAAATCACATTTGCAATATAATCAAATGTATAAATAAGGCTGTGTGTGTGTGTGTGTGTGTGTGTGTGTATATATATATATATATATATATATATATATATATATATATATACGTCAAATAGATATAGATGTAAATAAATATAAGTAGATATAAAAAGTACAGTAAATATAAGGGTTATATTTTAATAATAATATTAGTAGTATAAAATGTAAAAATATTATATATATATATATATATATATATATATATATATATATATATGTATATGAAAAACATATAACAGGTTACCTGGCCAAACTTTTTAATTTTAAAATACATAAAATAGATATAAAATCATTTAAGCCAGGGTACTGCCAAGCATCCAGTCGGAGCTGCCAAATTAAATCTAGCCTTTCCAATAACAAAGATACAGGACCTCCTCTCACATTAGTGAGTACTAGGTCTATCCCCTTGAAATAAAACTCGTAATTGGAGTAGTCTCTAATGTGCTTAGCCAAAGTATTTTCATATTTGTTTTTGCTTATGCATTATTGGTGTTCGTATACCCATTCCCATAGTCTCCTATAGGTCTTGTCGATGTAAAACACAGGACAGAGTCTACACTTGGCTAGGTAGACCACTTGTTTAGTTTGACAGTCAATTTTGTGGTTAATGTCAAATCTTCTATCAACAAGAGAAAATGAGGATCCTGTGTCCATAAATTTACAAAATTTACATGTTGCATTTGAACATGCCCTTCCTGATCAAGAATGGCTTATTGTCCCCTTCCAGAATCTCCTTTAAATTGGCACCTCTTCTATAAACAATTCTAGGTTTAGCCATGAATTTCTCCCTCAATGTTGCATTATTAGTTAATAAGCTCCAGTTCTTTAATATAATGTTCTTTATGTGAGGACCGTCAAGGCTGTATGTACAAATGAAGTTAAACGTTGTTAGTGTACAATTCTGTACAGAGGCCAAAGGTCCATTGGTAGGGTTATTGCACAAAATTGGCATGTAGAAGTCAGTATCTCTCTTATTTTTGTACCTCCTCCAGCAAGTCCAACACCATCCTAAGGGGATAAACTCTTTTGGTGAACATACCTTTTAGTAGGTCACATTCAAACAAGAAGTCATCCCATCTTGTGGTCATGCGAGCTGCTCTGACCAACTGTCCTTTTATAACTGATCTTTTTTGTGTTAGGGGATGACAACTTGAGAAATGGAGAAAGGCATTGGAGTAGGTCTCCTTTCTGAATATTTTGGAGATGTAGCACCCATTAGTTCTATCCTTAACCAAATCCACATTGAGATATGCTACTCTTTCCATACTGAAGGAGAATGTAAATTGGAAGAATGTAGTAGTGGAGTTAAAATATGTTATTAAATCTTGTGCTTTGGTTACATCACCTTCCAACAAGATGAAAATACCATCCAAAAATCATGTGTAATAACAGATATTTTTGGATAGGCCGGTGTTGTCATTAGTTAACACAAATTGCTTCTCCCAGTATACCATGACAAGTTTGGTGAAGCTAGCCCAACAGAGAGGCCCCATTGCTACGCCAACCTTTTGGAGATAAAACTTGTTGTTGAATGTTACAAAGTTATATGATAAGATTATGCCCAACAATTCCCCCACTAGGTCCAATTCTTCATGTGGGGCTCCACTGGTGCACATTGATGCCAATGCCCACTCAGTACCTTCCACGTGGGGTATGGAGGAATAGAGGTCTTTGACATCCACTGTTAAAATGTTGTTCTCTGCATGAAAAGTTGCTTAATTTATCCAGGAAGGACCAAGAATCCTTGCTGTAATTTAGTAGCTAAATCAGTACTCACGACATCCGGGTCCTCCTGGATACTTTCTTTTGATGTATCATCAAACATGAACAGTCTTTCGACCCAACTGCCAAATTCCAGGGTCCCAATAAGCCTATGTGAGTTGTTGTTCCCAGTTGGACTGGCACCATTGCCAACCATGCCGATATTAGGTTCCCACTTGTAATACTTCTTATGCCAGTTTGTTGTGTTTAAAAGTTTGGCCAGGTAACCTGTTATATGTTTTTCATATACTGCTCTCTCTCTCTCTCTATATATATATATATATATATATATATATATATATATATAGTATGTATACATATATGTATATATATGTATATATATATATATATATATATATATATATATATATAGTATGTATATATATATATATATATATATATTTATATTTTTACATTTTATACTACTAATATTATTATTAAAATATAACCCTTATATGTACTGTACTTTTTATATCTATTTATTTTTATTTACATCTATATTTATTTGACGTATATATATATCTATATATATATATATATATATATATATATATATATATATGTGGATTCACTTCATAACATTGAAATATCAAAATACTGAAATTCAAAACACTGAAACCAAAATACTGAAACTTCAAAATCTTGAAAACTCAAAATACTGAAACTCAAAATACTGAAAACACATATTATGCTTAAACTCAGTTTAAACAACATAAATCATAACAATTTCTACCAAATATATGCAGGAAAGCCCCTGCACCCCCATGTGGGGGCTGCACACCCCTGCAAATTAAATATATCAACTCCAAGATTGCACATAGTGTAGTTAAGTGCAATCTTGGAGTAGATATATATAATTAGCAGGGGTGGGTGCAGGGGCTTGCCCCTGTATATATTTGGTAGAAATTGCTATGATTTATGTTGTTTAAGCTGAGTTTACGCATAATATGTGCTTTCAGTATTTTGAGTTTCAGTGTTTTGAGTATTCAATATTTTGAGCTTTCAGTATTTTGGTCTTCAGTATTATGAAGTTTTGTCATTTTCAGTATTTTGAAGTTTCAGTGTTATGAAGTGAATCCATATATATATATATATATATATATATATATATATATATATATATATATATATATATACGGCATTATTTATGCATTTGATTATATTGCAAATGTGATTTTAGTGCTTTTGTCATATATATATATATATATATATATATATATATATATATATATATATATGTGTGTGTTTTTAGTCCCTTCTTAGTTTTTACTAGTTTTTATGGAAGGAACTAATATGATTAACTTTGTAACATAGTGTAAAATGTATATAAATTGTATTTAAACTGTGCCTATTTAGCAATTGCAACTGAAGGGGGCAATAGAGAGGGGAAATGGACCAATCCAAAGTTTTATTCTAATTAAGTGCACTATTTAAATGCATTTTTCATTGTTTTGGTAACTTGTCTGAGGAAGTTTCATAATTTCATGGGATGTAAAGCAATTTATTTAGTGTGTTGCTTTACAACATTAAAACTTTCCTAATTTTACAAGGATGTGGCTCGTTTCCATTTGTGGGCGTCTTGTTGCCGTTTTATGCAAGAAACATATTATTCTCTAAACATCCATCCCTTTACCTTACATCACAAATAACACATCTCACTGGTTTTACAATTACACCATTATTTTAGTTTGTTGTTTTCTTATCATTATAGCAATAACAGAAGGGTCTATATCACATAGTTGAACTTGTATAAGTTTGAATGATGTAATATTAAACGTAAAAGTCCAAAACTGCACAATAATGAACACACATAACAGTGATTTAAAAAAAAAACAAAAAGAAACATAAACGTTAAACTAAAATTAAAGTGGGGGGCTTTGCCCTCTCACCCCCCATTGTGGGAGGCTGTGGCCCCCATACCTCCCGTACTTAAATATACAAACTCTGAGATCGCACCACAGTGGAGGAAATAGTGAAGCCTGGAAAATGGCCCACCGATTTATTTTTCCGTGGGAAAAAAAAATCGATGTGCCGTGGCTTTGCCATTTTTGTTTTTCAGACTTTTGGGTTTGATATTACATCGAACTTATACAAGTTCGAAGATGTGATATAGACCCATACCAGAACACACATCTTCACCAAAACTCCACTTTATTTCTCCCCATTATAGTCTCTGCTTGTCTTTTTTGTTCCTTATTTAATAACCTAATATCTAAAAAAAATCACATTTCTGCTTCTTACATCAATCTACTACCCATTACTTTCTTTTATCATTGACTATATTATTAACATTCTGAGAAATTATTGTTCACTCATCCTTTTCATTTTTCCAATTTGTTTTTAATTTATTTAATCTTCCTCATTTAACCCTTTTCTGCTGGACTTTAGATAAAAGTCTAAGTCTTCTCCCTGCTCTGCACCATCATCTTGATTAAAATCCTCAAAAAGATTACTATTTTTCACCATCACTTTTCATTTTTTTTAAAACTACACCTTCATCATTTGTCCCCAGTTCACTCCTCTTCTTTTCACTTAATGCATTGACTACAGCAAAAGTTTTGTTTTTCCCATCAAAATAATTTTTCAAAATTATTTTGAAAAATAGCCTATGTTATTACATTATCAACATTTCAACAAACATTCTTTTTCCATGTCCTAATTCCCCACATTGAAAACATTTTTGGGGGCATTCATTAATTAAATACTTTCCAGAACCTCATTGAAAGCATGTTTTTGTTGCCCAGCATATTTCAAAATCCTCCTTGTTTTCCATTTATTATCACAAAACTTGGTAAATGAACACTAACACCATCTTTAACAGCTAAATTAACCATAATTTCCCAACCCCATTCCATACCTTTCTATCATCATAACATTTTTTAATTTTACAAACTATTTTACATTGTCCAAAAAAGTCTTATTTCAGTTTAATCAATATCAGATATCAGAAAATGTAAATGTGTTCTTCTTTTAAATATTCTATCATTACCCTTTACAATATATTTATTCCAAGGCACAGAAAAGAATTTCATTTTAAAATCAGTAACAAATTTTTCTGCAATATTCCAGTTTTCAAATGTCACTTCACAACAAGATTCAGTCCCAGTATGTATAACTATTATGACTTCTTTGGGTTTAATTCCCAATGCCAATATATCACTGTCCCATGCAAATTATCTCTCAGTAGTTTCTTCCCATTTAGATTCAATTATCACTACAGGTTTAATTTTCCTAAATTCCCTTTTGTCTTGTTTTTTTTTTTTACTTACACCTTGCACTGTTATTTCAGCATAAGACATACTGACCCTTTTTTTGCATTAAATTCAGTTACAGTACCTTTTTTAAGTTTCTCCTTCTCGCCATCACATGCCAGTAAACTGTCTGGATCTTCATCATTGATCTCATCAGTCTTCTTCTTCTTCTTTTTCTTCTTCTTCTTTTGGCTTTTTCCGGTTAGGGGTCGCCACAGCGGATCACCTGTCCGCTCATGATTGGCAGTGGAGTTTTTACGGTGTCAAGTTGCCAGCTCGGCACCCATCCTTACACACACACACACACACACACACACACACACACACACACACACACACACACACTCACACCTAGGGCCAGTTTAGAGTGTCCAATCCACCTACAGCATGTCTTTGGGATCTGGGAGGAAACCGGAGCACCCGGAGGAAACCCACGCAACCACAGGGAGGACATGCAGACTCCGCACAGAAGGCACCTCAGCCAAGGATCAAACCAGAGAACCTCTTGTTGTGAGGTGGCAACGCTAGCTACTGCACCACCATGGCCACCTCATTGATCTCATCAGTCTCTTCAGTTAAAATCAGTAGTACTATGTCTGACCAGGAAGCTGTGACTTAATACTAAGGTTGTGACTAATCAAACATTTTAATTAATATTTTATCTTCCAAACCTCCTTCTTGAATCTTAGTCATTTTTCTGAACGGTAATCCACTACTTGCACAGTTTACTTTGTTTCCTCTGCTTTTTGCTTTCCTATTCATGCTCTGATGTAACCTTGACTTCATCAACACACTCACCAAGGATGCTCTCCACATCATTCTGTTCCAGCTCCTCCACTGCATTCCCTTCCTGTCTTAGTCCTCTGGCAACTTGACACAGAAAAGTATAGGGGTTCTTTATGTAGCTACACAGTACACAGTCAATAGTTATTTACAATCTTACGTATTTACTATATACATATATGTATATATCTATATATATATATATATATATATATATATATATATTTCAGTTATTTACAATATATATATATATATATATATATATATATATATATATATTTCAGTTATTTACAATATATATATATATATATATATATATATATATAGTTCCCCTTCAGAAGACTGAAACATCATAAGTTCGAAATTCATAAACCTGAAACCAAAAGCCTGAAACTCAAAAGCCTGAAAACACACAGGATACAAATAATGCTAATATGCCAATACAAAGACACATTACTATCTACCCACTTACCTTAACCCAAACCCTAACCCTAAGGTCCGTCACTATCGCACACTCACCTAACCCACGCCCTAACCCTAACTCACTTAAACCGCCCCTAACCCTAAAGTCTGTCACTATCGCACACTCGCCTAACCTGCGCCCTAACTCTAACTCACTTAACCCACCCCTAACCCTAACGTACAAACAATTGCACACTTACCTGAACCCAACCCATAACTTTCTACCACAGCGCTAAGATTAGTGAACCCACATTAAAGTCAGTATGTGTATTTGTATGTTTTCAGGCTTTGGGGTTTCAGGCTTTTGAGTTTTCAGGCTTTTGAATTTTCAGGCTTTTGGTCTCAGGCTTATGAATTTCGAGCTTATGATGATTCAGTCTTCTGAAGGGGAAACATATATATATATATATATATATATATATGGTTTCACTTCAGAATGTCGAGTTACTGCAAACTCGAACTTCATATGGTCGAGACCATATGATCGAGTTTTCAAAAACTCAAAATTGTGAAGTGTTAAAAAAAAAAGACTTAAATTTAGTATAATATAAGTTTTTTGCAGGCGGGGCAAGTCCCCTTGCACCCTCCCTACTTCAATATACCATCTCTGTGATTGCACTATAGCGAGGAAATGGGAAATCTCCCGTTCATTGCTTCTGCATACAGCACGGAACGGGAGATTTCCCTTTTACCACTGTAGAACGATCTCGGAGTTGGTATATTTAAGTAGGGGGGTGTGGGAGGTACAGGGGGCCTTGCCCCACTGCAGAAATGATGTGTTTGACTTTTTTTTTTTAATTTCAATTCAGAATTCAATCATTTGGTCTTGACCATATGAAGTTCGAGTTTTCAGTAACTCGACATTCTGATGTGAAACCATACATATATATATATATATATATATATATATATATATATTTATTTATTTATATACTCTCTGAAGAAAAATCAAAGTATATACTAGTTACACATTGCATCCTCTTTTTATATTTAGCTTCATCATATATATCACATACTTTTTAATTTTTAGACAACCACTCCAATTTCCACAACCAGTACCTTATTTTTTCAACATCATTGCCAAGTCCCATTTTTTGTTCAATATAATTTCCGTAACTCTCTGATTCCAGATCAGAGGATCATAGGAGGTTACTAGGCTGTTGGCCTTGAGGTCCTTGTAAGCGTAGCAAAGAGTTTAGCCCATGTTTTGACAAATCAGCACCTGATGCCCCTGTCCAGCAGGGACACGGGTGGAAATCCCAGGGGTATATTTTCTGTTTCCCATCCAGTTATCCAGGTTGCATTTAAAAAGGGGTAAAGGGGTACCCTGCTTGATGTGGAGACGAAGTCTATCCCATAGATGGGGGAGTCTCTGGGACACAAATCTGTCCCGCCAAGAAGTCTTGTTGATGTCTCAGACCAGGTTAAGGCCGAGCGTGCAGGTTACTCGAGTGTAGCTTGACTTACGGATATACATCAGTCCCATCAAGATGGAGTCCATGATTGCCTTGTATGCTAGACAGAGGTCACCTCTGAGGAGTCTGTATGAAACTGAGTAGAGGGATAGGGCTTTTAGCCTATCTGTGTATGGTAGATGTTTGAGGCCTGGGATTCTCCTGGTGAGGAACCTTTGTGGTCTCTCCAGCTGCTGCATGTGCTTTGCAAGGTGCATGCCAAAAGGGCATTGTACTCAATAATGGGCCTTATAAGGGAAGAATACAGGGATGTTATGACCTCCTTGTCCCTGGGTGAGATACCCTTACTTATGAAGTGGGCCATGTAGAAGGCTTTCCGTACAACGGCAGCAACATGGTGTTCGAAAATCAGGTTGTTATCAACTTGGGTGCCCAAATCCCCCACAACTGATTGCATACTTGGGACATTGTTATCAATGTGATAATTTGTGGGGATGCCCCTCTTCCCAAAGGGGATCATGATGCATTTATTTGTATTCAACTTAAGGACATGTTTCTGGCATCAGTCATTTGTCTGAGTGAGACCCTCTTGGAAAATGTCCACATCACTAGGGGAACTAATGATAGCACCCAGCTAGCAGTCATCGGCAAACTTGGTCAGTCATAGCCCACTGGTTTTGGTATGCACCTCAGAAAAGTATATCTCAAATAACAGAGGCCCCAAGACTGAATCCTGGAGTATGCCGCCTGTTACAGGTCTACTGCTTGAGGTGGACTCCTCTATTTTGACTACATGGTTATATCAGTGACCCACTTTGCTACCCATCTGGTAACATATGGATTGATGCCTAGTTGATTGAGTTTATCTATTATGCCCAAGTGGGGAATAGTGTCAAAGGCTTTAGCCAGGTCAAGGTAGGTGGTGTGCACCACCTTCCCCTCATCCATGGCTTTTGGGGACTGCCTCAAAGAAGTTGACCAAATTTAGCAGATATGACCTCCCCTTGACAAAGCCAAACTGTGTGGTATCAAGTGTTTGGAGGATGCCAATGTACTTGTTAATGAGGTCAACGATAATCCATTCCATGGCCTTGCAGATCAGTCTACTTAGGCTGATGAATTTATAATTTCCCAGATCGGTGGACATTCCACCTTTTTGTAAAGGGATGACAGTGGCTGTCCTTCACTCAGCTGGGACAAAGCCAGTACTCAGGCTTTGGTTGAAATGGGTGCCTAATGGTGCTGGAAGTTCCTGCCTGAGTTCACGTAGGGTGCAGTCTGGGATGTTATTGTGTCCCATGGAGGCTGTATTTTTTGCCTTTGAGAGAGCAGTGATGACCTGTACCCTAGATATAAGGAGAAGGGCACAGGTAGTGGGGTAACTCTCAACATGAACGTGAATAACCCAACTAACTATTTATTGTTAATTTTCTCCTGACTATAACCAGGTGTATCTCATGTCTGCCTATGTATTCTTTGGTAATACTACTTATGTACTCTTGTTTTACTTGTATTATTGTATCTGTTAACTTGGAATTTCTCTCCCCGGGCCTCCGCTGAAAACGGACATGGCTCCAGTTGGACTATCGTGGTCAACAAATGTAAAATAAATAAATAAAATAAAATAAAATTTACTGATGGGGGGTAGAGGGGTAAAGTTTTTGCTAAATCTGTCAGCCAGCAAGTTTGCTATATCTACACCCTTTGTATATGTGGTGTCCTTGACCACCAGTTCTGAACAGATATGGGTGCTTCCTTTGAGGTTGCAGACATATGTGAAGAAGGCCTTGTGATTTCTCTAGCAGAGATGGTCAATTTGGACTCAAAGTTTGCTTTGGAGGATTTCACTAGTGCTTTTATTTGCTTGTTCAGGTTAAGGAGACATTGCTTCCAGTTGGGCACCTGCTCCTTCTTGGTCTTGGACAGCAATTCTTTCCTTTTGTTATAGAGTTTATTTATTGCAGATGTCTACGAGAGAAGTTTACTGTTCCTTGCGGAGGATGATTTAGTCCTGTCAGGTATTCCTGATTTCATGCATCTATATAAATGCTTGTTTAGTGCTTTGATGTAGTTTTGGTTATTGCTGCCAGTTCCTACAGAGGGGGAGGGGGCTGTGAACCTGTTTATCCCATCCCTCTGAAGTCCCTAATCAGCTTTGGAGAAGTATTTATGTCTGATCCTGGCTAGAGGTAGGTTGAGGGAGATGGCGACTTCGAAAGTGACCGCTTTATGGTCGGATCTTACCATGCAGGATGATACTATAGGAATGCTACAGTGGTTACTCATGTTGGTTAATACCAAGTCCAAGATCTTATCACCTGTTGTGGTGGTATCGACTAACCGTTCCAAGGCATTTACATTGACAAAATCAAGGAATCTCTGGGCATCTGTGCTCTGGCATCAGTAGTTCTTCCAATCTATGTTTGGGAAGTTGAAATCACCCAGGATCAGGGCAAAGGTTTGAATCCTGATAGATTTGAACAGGTTCAGCTAGGCAGATTGGGCATCTTGAGTCAGATTTTGAGGCTGGTAGCTATATATGATTTGAATAGGGGTCTTGTCAGTGGTTAACTGCACCTGTAGTGTCTCCTGTGTGTCATACTGTTTGACCAACCTGGAGGTTTGTATGTCTTCAATGTCTATTAAAACTCCACCTCCTTTGGCTTTACTGCCCACAGTTTGGGGTCTGAATGTATGATAGGATGAGTAACCAGGTAAGGCTGGGGTGCTCTCTGCAGCTTTGAACCAGGTATCTGTGACTGCACAGATGTCAGCATTTTCCAGGGTTAGGAATGCTTGCAATGAGTGCAGTTTCATATTTAGACTTTTAGCATTTAGCAGCATGACCTTTAATTTGTGTTTTGTTGAAATGTTTATGTCAGTGGTTTTAACCTCATCACTTTTCCTAAAAAAGGCACTATAGGGGAGGCAAGAGCCTTTGCCAGAAGCCTGAAGCCCAGGTGAGCGAGATGCAGGCCATTTCTGGCAAATCATTGTGGTCTGTCAACCGTATCTTCCCAGGTTGTCAGGTACTGGATCCCCCTGGAATGACACCAGAAACTGAGCCAATTGTTAAAGTCAATCATTTTCTGTTTGTATTGAGGCATCATTCTGGGTGACGGCAGAATGCCGCCTAAGGCTAGGGCATACCTGCTTGGGACACATAATCAGTGAGCTCAACCATGTCTCTCTTCATATAGTCCAGAGAGGTACGTCTCAAGTCATTCACACCAACATGGACTATGACAGCCATAACAGTACCTGTATATTTTTTATCAAGACTTTCAACCTCTTTCATACTTTTGTTTCTATAATAACCAAATTCAGTTATATCTGTGTTTAAATTATTCAGATCTTTAAATTCACTTACTTTCTTATCTATAATCTTTCTCCATAACATTTTTGATCTTTTACATTCCAAAAAATCATGGAACAATACCAAGCGAAACTCTGGGTCCATTATGTAGGAATCCATTAATAAAGAATGACCAGGTAGCTTGAGACACACACATGAACCTTTAATTTCCAAAGTTAAAACAACAGTTAATCATGCTTAAGTGCTTTTATCAATGAAGACGTCTTCAGAACCAATGAATAATGTGTACTGTAGAAACAGCAAATAAAAACTGTTGTAACCCCCCCCCCATTGCTGTAGCCAATCAAAATATGGAAAAAAGTACAAAAAATTGTATATCTTAAAAAATATCCAATGAAGTTATAAAGACTGAACCAGAAAAAAAAAAGCAATAAAAATGTACCACTGAGTACATACACAACCCATTGTTTCACCCAATAGAGACACTCACAAAACTGGAACATGAATTGTCATTTACACCAACAAAAAATCCAGTCATAGATCTGGAAACCAAAAATCAGCCAGTGAAAAAATAAATGTTCACTAACAAGGTGTACAGCCTTAAAGCTATGTTTTTTTAATTCCCTAATAATGGAAATAGAGTCATTGAGATCAGGTTGGGTAGTGGCATCTTATCGTAATTGCCACATCATTTCATGATGAAGTAAATTGTTTTTCCACTCGCCAGACAGTACATCATAATTGACCTGTTCCAATACACAAAAATTGAACTTAACAAAGTTGTTACCTGTTGTCATATGTCTTGCAAAAGCACTTTTACTGTCTCTTCTCTGAATACTATAACTATGTTGGTAAATTCTCCTTTTTAACGTGTTGTTGGTTGCCAATGTAGAATGCAGGGCATGAACCATACCATGCCATTCGAGATGAAAGGCAGTTGAATCAACCATAAACAGCACTGTTGTTAATGGTGTCAAATAAGGGACCTTCCACATTGGAATCAACATAACTGCATTGATGGTGACAACCACATTTGGTTGTCTGTGGAAACCCAAATGTTATGCATCTTTTTGGTTTATCTAAAATCCTCTTTAAATTAAAACAATTTTTATATGTGAAAGTGGGAGTGGACTAAAAATAGGCCTTGGTTATTCATCATAGTGAAATATCCACCATTTTTGTTTAAGCATGCCACTAATGTCTTTAGAGTCACAAGTAAAGTGCAAAACCATATTGCTGTTGAAAATGGTCTCATGTCTAACAAGGATTGGGTGTGTTGATCAAACTTATTTGGTTGGACCCCATGTTTGATTATTGCCTCATATCTGTTGGATCTTTCCTGAATAGCATCTTTCCAAGCTTCCTCAGTGATGTTAAAGGGGTAACCCCTCTCCAAAAATAAGGTGTTTAGTTGGCCGAATTCCTGAAGACAAGTCTGGTCATTAGATATAAGTCGGGAGATATGAATAAACTGACTCTTAACCACACCCTTTTTCTGATGTAGGGGATGGTTGCTTTGGAAGTGCGAAAATATATTACAAAATGTGGGCTTTCTGTAGATCAATGTCTCAATTAGCCGAAAGTTGTATTTTTTCACAGAACTGTCCCAAAACAATTCATAACTTCTTGGATGGCATGAAAGGTAAGCTTAAAATATATAGACATCTTCTTAAGATGTTGGACAAAGTCTGGAATCAATGTCCATCACCTGTCCATATGAAAAAAATGTTATCAAAATAATGAAAATAACAGTTACAGTGTTTAAAAGAGATCCAAGTGGAATACAGAGCTGGTCTCCCATCTCAATAATACAGCGTTGGCAAAGGTGGGGGCTCACACATCACCGATGGCAATACCACAGAGTTGTTTGTAGTATTCACCTTCAAAGGTTATAAAATTATTGTCTAGTTTGAGCTCCATAAAATCTGTGATAAGAGAGAAATAACAAACAGAAAGCCCACCATGTAAAGAAATAATTTCCTTGAAACACTGAACACCATCTTCATTGGGGATAGCAATAAACAATGTTTTAATGTCACCTGTAATAAAAATGTACAATACATCAATAGTGACACCGCTGAGTTTGGTTAGAAATTCCCATGGGTATCAAACAAACTTTTAAGTTTACTGTCCACAAATTTAGCCAGGGGCTCTGTAATGGATCCACCAGCAGAGAATATAGGATGTGGAGGGGCGTCAACAACAATGAAGTGTATTTTTGGTATGCCAAAGGTTTTTGGAATACAAGGATGGTTTACTTTCAGAAAGTCATAAAGCCTAGAAGATATGATATCAAAAAGTAGCAATTCATCAAGGTGTACATTGATAGACCGATATGCTATATTGATTTAATTAATGGAAACAATTCTGTATGTGAATTGGTCACTTAGCAACAAATGCTTTCTCCCAGAATAGTCCATATTGCCCATAATCACCAGTTCCCCACCTTTGCCAGGTTTCATGCATCATATGTTACCATTGTTTGTAATGGCTTTCAAAGTATCCCACTCCTGTTTGGACAAGTTGTAATATTTGTTCTTACCTTTGCTGCTTACTAGATCACTTATTTCCCTTTCAAAGTTTTTTTTCAAATGCATTGATTAAGGGGATGCAGAGGGAGATTAGCTGTACTTTTCTGTCTAATATTACTAGTAGTGAGGTCTCATTTAAAATCTACACCAGTCAAAACTTGAAAATTGAGTTTCCTAGTAAAAGGTGTTAAATATAATAAAGTTTTTCAGTACTGGCCCGATTAGAAGGAATACAGGTAAAACATTTCACAAAAAGTTGGTGATGCTCAGGGCCAACTACAATATTTGAAAAGTTATAAATGTTGAAATTAAAATAAGAAGTGATAGACACAACACATTTGTCAAGTCCAGAGGGTTGCAGGCCCTCAGAAACAGAAGGAAAAATTTGATTTAGGCATCAATACCTGTTCCTATTCCACTTGTTCCTTTACTCCCATTGCAGGATTGCTGATGGTGATTGGACTTCCTCTGTTGTTTGTTGGCCAGACATTCTGAAAATCAGGGGACAGGTTGATCTAAAGAGAAATCGTCCACTTGGTCATGAATGTTGTTTGTCTCTTCACTTCCAAAATGGTCAAAACTGAGCGCTCTTATGTCAAACTTTAAAAAGCGAAACCACTAAATGTCAAACGGCTGGAACAGCAATTTTTTTTTTCAGGGAAAATAATCGCTAGGCCATTCTCGGGACTTTGCTGTTTCCTCCACTGTGGTGTGATCTCAGAGTTAGTATATTTAAGTTGGGGGGTGAGGGGCACAGCCCCCCACATTGGGGGATGTGGTGGGCAAAGCCCCCCACAGTATTTTGTCTTTATATATATGTATGTATATATGTGTATATATGGGTCTACTTCATAAGATCGACAGACCATTTGATCGACATTCATTTGGTCGACAGCTCATTTGGTCGACAGCCAGTATTCAATGCACTTAACAGGGATCTGCCCCCCCTCCCCAATGTTGTGCGACCCTGAAGTTGATATATATAGTTAGGGGGGGGTGGGGGGCAGCAAAAAATCATTGCTCCATGCATTCGACATTTTGTGGCTTCATCTTTTTCAGTTCGACATAAGAGCATTTGCTGTTTTCAGCTTTCGCTCTTGTAATATAAACCCCTTTCCTCCTCATGTCTATATTTATACTTCCTTAACCTAAATTTCTGCACTACCCCTTATACATACTATAAAAATACTATAAAAATTAAATACTAATGCTTTTTCTGTTTACCTGGTGCCATATCAGAAGTACAAGCTGTACAAGTGTGAATCCTGCTATGAAAATTAAAGTGCAATTGCCTGGGAAATAGAGCATAGGATCATAGGAGGTTACTAGGCTATTTGCCCTGAGGCCCTTATAAGCCTAGCCAAGAGTTTAGCCCATGTTTAGACAAATCAGCACCCTATGCCCCTGTCCAGCAGGGACATGGGTGGAATCACAGGGGTATATTTTCTGTTTCCCATCCAGTTATCCAGGTTGTGCTTAAAAAGGGGTAAAGAGGTACTCTGCTTGATGTAAAGAGGAAGTCTATTGCATAGATGGGGGAGTCTCTGGGACTCAAATCTGTCCCGCCAAGAAGTCTTGTTGATGTTACAGACCAGGTTGAGGCTGCACGTGTGGGTTACTTAAGAGGAGCTTGACTTGTGGATATGCAGCATTCCCATCAAGGTGGGGGTCTGTCATTGTCTTGTATGCCAGACAGAAGTCACCACTGCGGAGTCTGCATGAAACCAATGAAACCAAGTAGAGGGATAGAGCTTTTAGCCTATCTGTGTATGGTAGATGTTTGAGGCCCTGGATTCTCCTGGTGAGGAACTTCTGTGGTCTCTCCAGCTACTGCATGTGCTTTGCGAGATACTTGCCAAAAGGGGTGTTGTACTCAATAATGGGCCTTATAAGGGAAGAATACAAGGATGTTATGTCCTCCTTGTCCCTGGATGAGATACCCTTACTTATGAGGTGGGCCATGTAGAAGGCTTTCCATACAACGGAAGCAACATGGTGGTCAAAAGTCAGGTTGCTATCAGCCTGGGTGCCCAAATCCCTCACGACTGATTGAGTGCTTAGGACATTGTTATTAATGTGATAATTTGTGGGGACATCACTCTCCTCAAAGGCGATGATGATGCATTTTTTTGTATTCAACTTGAGGCTATATTTCTGGCACCAGTCATTTGTCTGAGTAAGACCCTCTTGGAGGATGTACACATCATGAGGGGAATTGATGACAGCACCCAGCTTGCAGTCATCTGCAAACTTGGTCATCCATAGCCCACTGGTTTTGGCCTGCACCTCAGAAAAGTATATCCAAAATAACAGAGGCCCCAAGACCAAACCCTGGGGTATGCCACTTGTTACAGGTCTACTGCTTGAGGTGGCTTTTCGTATTTTGACTACATGGGTTCTATCAGTGAGCCAGTTTGCTACCCATCTGGTAACATATGGATTGATGCCTAGTTGAGAGAGTTTATCTATTATGCCCGAGTGGAGAATAGTGTCAAAGGCTTTGGCCAGGTCAAGGTAGGCGGTGTGCACCATCTTCCCCTTGTTCATGGCTCTGGTGACTGTCTCAAAGAAGTCAACTAAATTTTGCAGACATGACCTCCCCTTGACGAACCCAAACTGTGTGGGATCAATTGTTTGAAGGTTGCCAATGTCCTTGTTAATGAGGTCCATGATAATCCATTCCATGGCCTTGCAGATCAGGCTAATTAGGCTGATGGGTCTATAATTTTCTGGATCAGTGGATGCTCCACCTTTGTGTAAAAGGATGACAGTGGCTGTCCTCCACTCAGCTGGGACAAAGCCAGTACTCAGGCTTTGGTTGAATAGGGTGCTTAATAGTGTTGCAAGTTCCTGCCTAAGTTCACGTAGGATGCAGCCTGGGGTGTTATCGGGTCCCATGGAGGCTGTATTTTTTGCCTTTGAGAGACTAGTGATGACCAGTTTGCTAGATATAAGGGGAAGGGGGCAGGTACTGGGGATGTCCTGATTTACTGATGAGGGGACAGAGGGGAAAAGTTTTCACTAATCTGTCAGCCAGCAAGTTTGCTATATCTATGGCATTTGTATATATAGTCCATTCCATGGCCTTGCAGATCAGTCTACTTAGGCTGATGAGTTTAAAATTTCCCAGATCACTGGACGTTCCACCTTTTTGTAAAGGGATGACAGTGGCTGTCCTTCACTCAGCTGGGACAAAGCCAGTACTCAGGCTTTGGTTGAATTGGGTGCCTAATGGTGCTGGAAGTTCCTGCCTGAGTTCACGTAGGGTGCAGTCTGGGATGTTATTGGGTCCCATGGAGGCTGTATTTTTTGCCTTTGAAAGAGCAGTGATGACCTGTACCCTAGATATAAGGAGAAGGGCACAGGTAGTGGGGTAACTCTCAACATGAACGAGAATAACCCAACTAACTATTTATTGTTAATTTTCTCCTGACTATAACCAGGCATATCTCATGTCTGCCTATGTATTCTTTGGTAATACTATTTATGTACTCTTGTTTTACTTGTATTATTGTATCTGTTAACTTGGAACTTATCTCCCCGGGCCTCAGCTGAAAATGGACATGTCTCTAGTTGGACTATCACGGTCAACAAATGTAAAATAAATAAATAAAATAAAATAAAATTTACTGATGGGGGGCAGAGGGGTAAAGTTTTTGCTGAATCTGTCAGCCAGCAAGTTTGCTATATCTACACCCATTGTATATGTGGTGTCCTTGACACCAGTCCTGAACAGATCTCGGTGCTTCCTTTGAAAACACAGAAAAAAAACATTTTAACAGTGTAGGCAGGGGGGCAAGCCCCCATGCACCCCCCACACCCCCCCTACTTAAATATACCAACTCCAAGACCGCACTCCAGTGCAGAAAAGGGAAATTCTCCCTATCTGCACCGTACGGTGCTGTTGAAAGTCTATCTTTGTGCACTCAAAATTTTGAACGTTTGGTCTCGACCATGTAACGTTCGTAATTTTGAGCCTTCGAAGATTTGACAGGTACCAATGGACTGCACATATAATTCTCATTGTTTGAAGTGGTATGCTCCTTCCACACCATCTAGACACAATGCTACTTCTCCCATACTTGTAAATCTATATGCATAATTATGTCTCTGCTGCCCTACTTTCTGCCTGCACTTCCCTCCTCACTTTGAATCTCATTATCCCATAACTCTTTTCTTACTAATGTTCCTTACCCTGCCTCGTATCCTCTAATTACTGCCTGTTATCTCAACACTTATCACACCCTCCTAGTGCCTCCATATTCTTTTAATCATTCCACCTCTGCACATTTTCTTGCAAGTGTGCCCACCCAAGCTGCCCTATAATCCCCACTCCAGTATCAATGATATCACTACTACCATCAGTGATGTCACTACTACCATCAGTGATGTCACTGCTACCAATTACCTCAGCTTCAAGTCTGATATTGAAGTTTTTCAACACATAACAATTACGTACACTTGGCCCACTGTCCCATTAGTATCACTTCTAACATCCCCTTCCTTATCCAGCCTTCCTTCTTCCTACCCAATCTAGTTCCATAAACTTGACAGGACCATGATGGGTACATCCAGTAAAGCTCCTCCCACATTCTGCCCACTTCCCTCCAGAGCCCATGAAACTCTTCACATGCCCAACTTACATGAATATTTCATGCATTCTTCTCCTTGCATCTCCCTGTTTTCATCTTTTTCTGTTGATTCAATTACATTAGCATCAAATACCATCTATATGTCATACAACTGGCTAACTCCTTGCAGTATCTTACACATAACCTGCACCTGCTACCAGTCCCTGAATCCTCCAAACTATACCTCGTAGCATTTCCCTATACAGCCAGCCTGAGACAGTAAAGACTGCAATACGGATGCACACTATTGACTCCACTTGTTCATTTTGGGGCCATCCTAATCATGCACCTGAAAGGTATACATAATACCATATGGTGTTAGAATAAAACTCCTGTGACACCTTGCTCTGGTTGCCTCTTCAGTATGTCATTTTGTCTTTTGAAAGATGTTTGCTTGTTTTGTTTTATTTTTGTGTTTGTCCATTTGTTTGCTTATAGCTTGATAAAGCATCTAAACAGCACTTCATTTTATTTTGTAATAAAAGATCACCAAGCAGCTCTCAGATTTTCCCAGTGCTAGTGTTAAAGCAACTCTTGTTTAGAGTTAGCAGTGCAAACATATGCAAAATAATATTTTCATTTAATTTTGCATTTTTATTTAAAAAACACGCTGAACTATCACTTCAGCATGGACTTAGCTGGTAACCTAAAATGAAACAGCCTGTGCATTGGAGGAGTCACATGATGATGTCATAGCATCAACACATCAATGGAGCCACCTTAGTATTGAAAAGAGTCTACTTCCCATTTGTATTTATTCCTATGTTTAATTACAGGAATAGTGACAATAATTGCTTTTAAAAGTATTTTTCTCTCTGTTTGACTTAGATAATCTGTTATTGTATCTATAATGCCACAGTTCAATAAATTATCTTAGTATTTGCTAGCAAGTCAAATCTGTAGACTTTGGCTTTAATTATGCCTAATGCTATTTCTGGGATTGGTGCCCCAAAACCAGGAATTAATTGAACTGTTATTGTGAGATTTACCTCACTTGCAGACAGGAACTAATTTTTTTTCTGCAGCTTAAAAAATAGGAATCTCCTTTATAACCATGTTCCTGTGATGATCTGTCAAGGTTTGCCAAAAGAAATTATTCAGAAAAGGAAAACTTTTAACAAATTATGCAAACAGTTATTCAAAAAAGGAAATATTTTACCAGATTATACAAATAGTGATGGAGCAGTAACTAGGTTTCAAACTCTAGCCACTTATCCTGTAAAATAAAACAATCTGTCTCTGTCTTAAGTCTTCAGCAGAAGGCACTCTAATGGAGCTAACAACTACCAGTGTTTTGGTGTGTGTCTACAAAGACAGGAAAGATTCAGTTTGAATCAATTTGGATTATTCGATATTTGGACATTTTCTTTTAGGTGGGGTTCTCCCAGATGTTAATTGCTTTTTTGTTTTCTATTCTTTTTTCTCTTCTATAATAAATTTATTTCTTTTACATGATATACTCTCACTTAATGTGTGTTGCCTGAATCATAATAGTAAAAAAAGCAAAATTAACTAATTTAATCAATCATCATTCAGCTAATATTTTTTTATCTTGAAGAGGTGCATCTTTTATCAGTGAAACATTTTCTTCTGTCATTAGTAAAGCTCTTCAAACATTCATCGCCATGGCAATTTTCTCTATTAATTCAGAGATAAATATAATGGATACATTTTTGGATAATAATGACAGAATATTCTTAGTTAAATTTCAATACAAAACATTTTTGTAAATAGTTCAATGTATGCTCCATTTACAACTTAATGTTCCAAAAGTGGACTTAATCTTTTTTGGATGGATTTGAGCAGAAGCTTGGTGTCTTCTACTGCTTTTGAAAGATTTTTTTTCTTTTTTTTTTTTTTTAATTTTTGTTTGATTTTTTATCTTCAAGTGGCTTGCAACATTCGTTTTTTTTTTCTATTTATGTTATTTACAAGGTATAATTGTTTCTTGAGAAATTAACAAGATGGAATTTTGTATTTTAGTTTGAGTAATGTTATTTTGGTTGGAGATTTCATCAACTCTTTTTCTATATGTACATCTCATAATATGAATGCTTTTGAAGAGCTTTAGAATAAGTCATACTAATTGTTGGAATCAAAGATATCCTTTTTCAGAAGGTTACACTCACATGGACACTACATTTAAAAAGTTTACTATATTAGATTACATTTTTGTTTCTTCATGTCATCGAAGTATTTAAACATATTATAATTTTACCTAGGATTTTTTTCAGACCAAGACCTCCTTGTTATTTATTTTTCTATTCACCCATATACAGTAAGAACAACTTTTTTCTTGACAAAAAAAGTTTTTTTTAATAAATATTGCAAGTAAATAAAAATAATACTACAACAAGTTTACTTAAGACTTCACAAATGACTACCCATTATCCATACATTTGGGCAACTCTCAAGTCTTAATTTCAGGAATTCTTTTGCAATTAACATTAAAAGAAAAATAGTAAAAGGCAATGAATGGATCTTCTTTCAGAGCAACCTATTATCCTCAATCTACTGGTAGGAATTAGGTATGATAAATATAGTCAGCAGAGATCAGAGTATCAGTTAAACTGGGAGAAGCTATGTATAGGCTAGGATGAAGTAGGTTGGCTAAAAAAAGTCACACTATAGGATTTAGTTTAACAAACCCTTCAGATTTTGCTCACACAACCAAAATACTTGAAGAGATAATCCAAAACTTTCCAAAAAATAAATCTTTACTCCCAGGTTATATTCCAAATGCAGTTTTATAAATCACTTTAAAAAAAACTGCCAACTAACTAAGATTGCAAAGACTGTAGCTTTCCCTTCCAGTTTTGCAGAATCTTTCATCTTACTTGCCAAATTAATTGTATATATATATATATTAAAAAACTGAAAAGATGGATTAGAACATTTTAGTTATTATCACACTGTTATTCTGAATACCAATTCTAAGATTATTTCACAAGTAGTTAATGAATGTCTTATCAAAAAAATGTGTAATTGCTTACATCCAACTCAATCTGGATTTATTCTAGGAAAAAACGTCCATAACCAGACAGCTTTCTAATATTGCCTCATATTATTTCATTAGACAGAGCAATCATCTGATATTTTTTAATAGAGATTTATTTGTTATTGGCAGTGCTTTCTAAGCTATTAATAGAGTAACTTCAGATAGTTCACTCTAGATTTGTGGAGTTCATCAAGGCTGCCTGTTATCCCTACTTTTTTATTTATTTATTTATTTATTTACTTACTTACTTACTTACTTACTTACTTATTTATTTTTCCTAAGTATCAAATTTGTTCTTAGTTACATAGAACAAGATCTGCAAATATCTCTGGTCTGGCAGTATAAAATATGTTCAAGGCAATGAGCTTCCATTTGCCTGCTGTGTGACTTTGGGTATGTCACTTAACCAGATAGTGATTAGGGGAAATTGGAAAACTGGGCCTGACAACTAGCTATGAACCTATCTCAGTTAAATGGTTTCATCTAAAATGCATAGCTTATGAAGATGATCCCTTGCTCACCATTTCTACGGCAGAAGACTTCTGAAGGAAAAGATTAGTATTTTAATAACATTAAAGAGTTTATTGGTTAAGGCTTTAATTATAATAAGTAAAAACTATGTAGTTAACATACCATGAGTCAAATAGGGCATTCTCAAATTTGTATGTTAGCAAATTAAAATTTGGGAGCTATATCTATTCATTAGAGTCAGCATAAATAGCTGAAGATAGTTAACAAGTGTTTACATAATCATTAAAAAAAATAGTTCACAATTGGCAACATGCAAATATTTAATTTACAAGTAGAATTAAGTTATTTAAGATAAAGATAACTCCATAATTGTCAGTTTTCCTCCTTTCTTTATAGCTCAGCTGTTTAAATAAAATTAAATTAGTTTGGCATAATGTTTTTCAGAAGAGGAGGTTCCCGAAAATACCATGAGATATACAATCAAAATTGTAAGTATAATATTAATGGCCATCAGATTACTTCATATGTACAGCTTAGGATATGTTGGAGCTGTTAAACAGTGTAATCTTGGGACCAGATGGAAAGAACCTCTTACAACAAGTTTTATCACATCTTTGTTTTTTCCAGAATTACCTCGCCTGGTCAAGGAGAAATGGAAGCACAGAGGGGACCGCTCTTTGAGCAGGGGGCAGATGAAGTACAAGGCTTCCCCAGATGGAATGGCACCTTCAATTTCGAAGAACAAGAAGAAAGAGGTGAGAAGTCTTTAGTGTTTAATCTCTCTTCTGTTAAATTGACTGAGTCTCAATTCTGTTTTGAACAAAGGCCTTTCATTTACTCCTGCCAGTAAGTGTGATGTTAGTGATCCACAAACAAAGTGAAACAACTCTAAAAAAACCAATAAACCACAAAGGAGTTGCTTAAGAGGCAAACAACCACGAATTCAGTCTCCAAAAACGTAAATGAATTTGAGTCTGGCGAATAAAATATTAACGCTCTTTTATTTCCAACCATGCGTTTTCGTCCCAAAACATTAGGACTTCATCAGATACACTTAAAAACTCTAATTACATCTTTATATACCAATTAGATTAACAATTAACCTATAATAACAGGCTTATTTAATTCAAACTAACGAATCATTTCCTACTACTTCATAAATATTCATTACCATCATTAATATTTATTATTAAAACCATACGTTTATTTCAAAACATCTTTAAAAACATTTATTTAATAAATTGTATATGCTTATAACGTTGTAAGTTGTAAAAATGTAAAATCCATGTATAAAACTGTGAATATTGCACTTTTTATATGTCTAAATAAATATGCTGAAGTGAGTATACTTTTTAGTAGATCACCCTCTAGTGTTTAAAACTGACAAAGCACCTGAATTCCTAAAAGCACCATGTGATGTTAGTGACTTTATCATTGACTTGAGATTATTTGTACGTAACATCATGCTCAAGACTTTGTTTTCTGATGCCAGCTTTCAAGATAATATTGCTTTTAGAAAACCTAGTACCTTTGTTCCATCTTCGCATCCACACCTTGAGACATTCTTGAATGTTTGTGAGAATGATTTATGGGAAGCCTTTGAGAATGGACACAGACATCCCTTTATCAGTATGACACATGATGAGAGACTTGCCTTTTCTGAGCTTCGATCTCATCCTGATTTGTGTTTCTGACCTGCTGATAAAGATTGGGCTATTGTGGTGCTTGATAAATCTGTGTATGTTGGTACCATGTGAGCATTGCTTGATGATCAATCTACTTACAAAAAGGTTATATATTTTGATGTGCAGAGACTAAGACATGTCAATACATCCTTGTGTAATGTCCATTTGTCTGGTATTATACCAAGTGACTTATATGAGTATTTCTTGGTTGATTAGCCTGTTATACCAGTCATTCATGGTTTACCTAAGATCCACAAGAATTATAATCAAATCCACTCTGAAGGAAAACGTGCTGTTAACCAATAATACGTCCTTTATTATAATTCCATAATGCACGCAAATTCCATAAAAACATCGTTACTACTCAAAAAAAAAAAAAAAAAAAAAAAACACAATAAATGTCCAGTGGATAACAGAAAAAAGTGTTCAGCGTATATCTGATCAAGCGCTTTCATCCACCGTACTGTGGATTTCATCAGGATCAATTAATCAATTAACTAGATCTTTTTAAATCTTTTTTGGTGCCAAACTCAGTACACACACAACATAACAATTATCAATTATAATATAATGCAGTACGTAATAATAAATATACATTATGGTCAACCCATACTTGTCCAAAAATGTCTCATTGTATCAACTAAGTATCATAATAATCTCTACCTCATTGTATGACAATACATACGTTCTATATGTTAAAATTTTTCACTGGGGATATTTTTACAGAAACAATAACCTGCTCGGTCACTTGTTTAAAATTGTATGCTAATAAATATCTTAAATATAATATAAAATAATATAAAATTGTACATATATTACAAACATTACTATATGTACAAAAGTATTATTGTATACCAAAATGTGTACATAATAAATACATATTATAATATATATAAATCAATTTAAAAATTCTTTCTTAAAAATATATATACTAAATGTATAATAAATATATATGAAAAATGTGCTAAAATTGATATATAAAAATCACACTAAAGATTATGAGCAATTTGTGTATATAGCCAATACATCTAAAAATTCATTTCCAGAGGAAAGAAAAATATCAATAAAATCTTATATGCCATCTAATTGTTCCTTTATCTTTAGGTGTATCACTTAACTCAAACTATGCTGGGGAATTGTAAAAACTATAAATTAACATAAAATTAATATAGTATAATAAAAAAAGTATAATAAATTTTCTACTGACAGTTCCAGTTATAGCATCTTTTGTAGAATTGGTTTGATGCTTATATATTCATTTACATATATTTATTTTTATGTAGGCAAATCCAGTATGTTGTTGAAGGATCAAGTTTTGAAACACCTTAATGACATTAGACTACAGAATACAATCAATGCACTAGAAAGACACATAAAGGATTTTCCAGGGCATCGTTTTAAGTGTATGGTAATACAACTGATTGCAAGAAATAAGAGAGGTGGCGACATTGTGCAGAGCACTAAGTTTGCTGAAATAAAATTGATTCTTTAGTTGAGAGCTAACAGTTTGCCCAATTTAAATGACACTGTTCCTTTAAAGCCAGCACTCAGAGCATGAAGATTGTGTAACTGATACTGTATCTCCATTAGTTGATTCTCTATGCCTTGTGGTTTCCTTAGTGCTTTTAAGTGTTGCTTTGTTGTATTTTTTAATATCTGAAGAAGGGCTTTTGCCTGAAAGAGCATATATTTTGTATTTTTTGTATTTCTTTTATTTTTGATTAAAGTTGTTTTTATTTTTAAGCTGACCATTGTGACCGGATCATTTGTTTTGGTTTTATTTTACTTTTTTATATGCTACCAGGCATTAGCTGCTGTTTGTGTGCTCTTTCTCTTATCACCTCTGAGTAGTCTGTAAGACACCGAGTATAGTGACACTGATTTCAGTCTGTCAACATATGACATATGCTGAAGACCCTGGATTTTCTTTGTAAGAAACCTTTAATGTCTTCCCAGTTGCTGCAGGTGCCTCGTAAGGTGCACACTAAAGGTAGCATTGGTATTATTGGCCTGATGAGTGAAGAAAACAGGGAGGGTATGACCTCTTTTGTTCTGGAAGCAATGCCCTTACTTATAAAGTGGGCAACATAGAAAGCCGTTCTTGCCACTGTAGAGATGTGGTGGTCAAAGGAAAGGTTGCTGTCAACCTGTGTGCCCAAATGTCTCACCACTGATTGCATGCTTAGGGTGTTGTTATTAATGTGGTAATCTGCAGGGATGTCACACTTGCCAAAGTGGATGATAATTAATTTTTTTGCATTGAGTTTTAGTCCGTCACTTTGGCAGTAGCATTTTGTCTGTGTAAGTCCCTCCTGTAGGATGTTAACATCATTTGGGGATGCAATAATTGCACCCAGTTTGCAATCATCAGCAAACCTTGTCAGCCATAGGCCTTATGTTTTAGCCTGTACATCTAGGAAGTAGATTCCAAAGAATAGGAGCCCTAGCACAGATCCCTGTGGAACACCACTGGTTACGGGTCTGCTGGTTGAGGTAGAGTCACCTATTTTGACTGTACATTCTATCAGTTACCAATCTGCAGCCCAACTGACAATATACGGGTGAATTTATCAATGATGCCTCAGTAGGGAATACTGTCAAAGGCCTTGGCCAGGTCCAGGTAGCCAGTATGTATGGATTTGCCTTCGTCCAGGGTTTTGGTGACTGTCTCAACCAAGTTCAAGAGGCAGGATCTCCCTTTAATGAGGCCAGACTTGGTCAGGTTGAGTGTTTGGAAGTCTTCTATATCTTTGTTGATAAGGTCCATGATTATTCCTTCCATGGCCTTGCAGATTAGGCTGGACAGGCTTATGGGTCTATAGTTCCCAGAGTCTGTGGAAGAACCTCCTTAATGTAACAGGATAACGGTTGCTGTTTTCCATTCAGCAGGCACAAAACCAATGCTTAGATTAGGGTTAAAAAGAGTATCCAGTGGTGCAGCTAGTTCCTATTTTAATCCATTTAGAAAGATATTATCAGGTCCCATAGAGGCTGTGTTTTTAGCTTTGCAGAGAGTGTTTATGACCTGCTCTTTGGAGACACTAGGTGCAAGGCTGGTGGTAGGGATGTTTTGGGGGATATATGGTGGGGACAGAGGCAAGAAGTTTTAACTGAACCTGTCAGATATCAGGTTGGCTATTTTTGCAGGCTCAGTATATGTGATGCCATTAACAACCAGTTCTGTGCAGATCTGGGTTTTTCCTTTAAGGTTTCTGATGTAGCTAAAGAAGGCTTTATGGTTATCCTTAGTGAAGGAGGCTAATTTGGCTTCATAATTAGCTTTAGAATGCCTTGCAAGGTGTCTTATTTGCTTGTTAAAGCTGAGGAGGGAATGCTTACAATTCAGAGACCATTCCTTCCTGCTCTTGGACAGCAATTTCTTTCTCTTATTGTATAACTTGTTAATGGCAGATGTCCACCAGGCATGTTCTTTCTTGAGGATCTTGTTTTGATCCTATCAGGTATGGTTGAGTAAAAACTTTTGTATAGATGTTTATACAAGGCATTGGTGTAAATCCCAGTATAGGTGTCCATGTGAGGGCAGGGGATAGGAAGCTATTAATGTTGTCACGTATTAGGTTGTAATTGGCTTTGGAGACGTTTTTTAGTCTAGTTGCTGTTAATGAGGGGTCAGATGTTATTGTTAGTTCTAATGAGACTGATTTATGATCAGACCTTACTAGGGAGAGCCACACACATGGCATGGTGCTACGATCACCCATGTTAGTGAGCACCAGATCCAGAATGTTTGGGCCCCTTGTGGGGTGCCAACCAACTGGTCCAGGGCATTGGATTTGATGAAGTCCAAGAACCTTTGGGCAAGTGTGTTGGTACATATATAATTAATCCAATCTATGGGTGGGTAGTTAAAGTCACCTAAAACCAGAGTGTTCAGTTGTATCTTGAGTGATTCAAGTAGCATCAGGTTTTCAATGCAGGTATACTGGTAATTGGATGAGGTCTTATAACTGGCAATAACTTGGAGAGGGGTCTCACCTACAGTCAATTGGACCTGGATTAGTTCAATGGAATAATTTTGTTTAACCAATCTAGAGGTGCATTTATCTTTGATGAATATTGATTCTGTACCTTGTTTAGTTTGTGGTCTGAATGTGTGGAAGGCATTATAATCCAGTATGGCTAGGCTGCTTTCTGTGGCCTCCAACCAAGTCCCTGTGACTGCACAGATGTCAGGAACTTCTAAGATGAGGGCTGCTTCCAGTGAGTGCAGTTTTAGGTTTAGACTCCTAGCATTTAGCAGTATAAACCTTGAGGTTGCTTCTTGAAGATATTGTTATGTCAGGAATTGTTGTTTGGGATTACCAGATTTGAAGAGGTATTTCAGAGCTATGCCATTAAGGCTCCTATACATAGCACAAGAAGAAACCTATACTTCAAAGTGACAAGGGATGATGACAACAGGGGGAAGCTCTGAAAACAAGGAAAGACTAGGATTATGGATGCAGATCCTTAGGAGAATAACAATAACCACACATAATATTATATTCATAAAGTAGCAGGAAGTATTCGAAGAACTAAGCCAATATAGGAATGGAGAAAGGAGATTCTGCCAATAGGGATGCCTGCAATTAGGGATAAAGATAATAGGCAAGAAGGGGCTGGAATCTGCTGGAGAAAACTGGCAAAAGAACCCAAACATGGGGTGCAAATAACTAGAGAGGGAAAAGTAATAGAATGAGAAGACACCAAGAACTTCTTTGGAATGCAGGTTATAGATTGCATTTCCTATCAAGGATTGATATCAGAGTACAGGCAAAGAGAAAGAAATGGGGAGATCCTAAGCAAAAGACCAGCACTCATAGAGTTTTCAGCAGACTCTAGAACAGAAGCTGCTGTTAAAAAGGAATAATTAGTAGAGTATATAAAATATTGTATGATAACTATAAGAATCAGTCAGAGGAGTTCAGAAAGGATTGGGAAGAGAGAATAGATAAGCAATTCACAAAGAAACAATTGTGGGATATATATGTATGTCTCTCAAATATGCAACAAAGTCTAGAAGATTTAAGATCTTTGCTTGGAAGTGTTTACATAGGTATTTTTATACCCCAAGTAGACTACAAAGATTTTTTGAAATGTGAGGACAGAATTTGATTTTATCAAAAAACTTAGGCTCTGCCTATTAAAAGTTACAGTGCAGACTTCCAGAGTTCCATTGGAGACAAAGAGTTAAAGGGGAAAAAATCTATTCAATTAAAAACTTTTTTTAGTTCTACATCGACAAGACAGCACCCAGGGCTATTCCCCTTTTACCCTTACCTAGCTACACTACTGTTCCCTAGCAAAGCAATCAGGTTGCCAATCACCTTCTCCCGGGATGATAATATATTGG
The DNA here is from genome assembly GCF_019279795.1 of Protopterus annectens. Classification (NCBI taxonomy): domain Eukaryota; kingdom Metazoa; phylum Chordata; order Ceratodontiformes; family Protopteridae; genus Protopterus; species Protopterus annectens. Next base: position 1,997,594,951 of record NC_056731.1, read on the forward strand.
ATCCCCATAGGACACCAATAGCTAAGCCGATACTTGAAGTCTGTTATCTTTTGTATGTATTGTAGCATTACCCTTTGTAATGATAGGATACTTCTCAATACTAGATTCACATAATTTTCAGATGTATAATCTGAGAGCTCCCGCATGTCCCTCTTCATATAATCCAATCAGGTATGACTCAAGTCATTCACTTCCATGTGTTTTATGACTATGTCATTTGTGTACTTAGTGTGAAGGGACTTGAGAGACTTAGCAACATTGCAGATCCTGTCACCTGAAAGGTAGCTAACCAACTTTCTCTCTTTCTTTGCTCAGCCAAGTTAGCGGTGCAGCTATGTGCCTGACTATAGCGTCACCTATGACTAAGAAGATACCAGATGTAGTGCTTTGGCCTTGCTGGTTTAAGGAATTCAGCATGCCAGTTGAGTGACTTCTTTCTGCAGTTGTGTTTCCTGTACTGTATGTGAATGTTGTTTGTCTGTTAATGTAATGCTGACTGTCCTCTATACCAAACTTTCACCTAGTAAATCTTTGTGGTTTAAACAACTTTTTAAGAAGGCTTATTTGCTTATCTAGAAAATGGCGGGCATGGCTGAGAGAGTGGTTGCAAAAGCCAACAGCATGCTGGGTGCAGTCTACAGTCTTTAAAGAGAGGCTGGCCTCCAAGGTTAGGAGGTACCTGCATCTCTCACATGAGGAATTGTTTAAAAATCAAACAGCTGTCAGTGAGTATGAGGCCGTTCTTGACTTGCCTCAATGCTCCTGTCATTATCAAGCTGATGACAGATTGTGAGGTAAACTGTGACATCATGATATTTAGTGCCTCATGAAACAGAGAGTTGTAATGAAATGAATTTGTAGAAAACTAGGATGAACAATGAGCGAAAGCACCAGAGTTACAAGTATATACATACAATATCAATAAATGAAGGATAAAAAAGCCAGTAAAATGTATAGCAATAACTAGCAGATAGTGAATCAGAGACTTCCATTTTGACATGGTGCCACACAAATGATTTGGCTCAGGTGTGACAACAACAGGTTAGTAAAATGATGAGACAATCAATAATCTGTAGCTAGGTCTGGACTAAGGCTAGGGGTGTCTGCAGCAGACAACAAATGACAAGTTTCACACCATTTTTACATACATATTCAGAGAATTAATGGCAATTAAAACAGTTAATGGTTGCTTGATAGCAGGAACAACAAATTCATCCCAAAGGTAAATTTAATTTATAAATAAGTACTAGGCTAGCTACCTTTGTGGACCATTTTAAGCCTAACCAATTTCCATTAGTGAGAGTCAAGCCCTATACCCCTTGCTTTTGAGGTAAACGCCTTAGCCATTATGTCAAACCCAAACCCAAAATAGTAGGCAATTAATCTGCATGCTGTTACATGCCAAATTACCAGGATGGTCATGGGTACTGAATGCACCCATCTTTCGCAAATCTGGTTATGGCTAATTGGGAGAGTAGATATGTGATTAACAGAATGTATAAGGATTCATAGGCATACTATACATGATTTTTGGATGATATATTCATTGTGTAGAAGGATACAAGGACAAATTGACTGAATTTATTGATTATATTAACCACACAGTTACCTTTTTTAAATTTACCAACACATCTAGTACACAAAGGATTGTATATTTAGATGGAGAATTAGCAAAAGATATGGTAAGGAAAATGTATGTTTCAAATATCCATAGGAAACCTACCCTTTCAAATACTTATTTGCATTTTTCAAGTTAGCATCCAATCCATCAAAAAAAGGGTCAGTTAGCACAGCTGGTTAGAATGGTTTCTTATATGGACACCTTTATTAATGAATGTAATATTTTAGTTGGAATGTTCAGGCAAAGAGGAAACGTTCAGGCAAAGAGGATATCCAAAAGACTTCATTTCAGAAATCGAAATGAGGTGTGGAACAAAAAAATAGAGGGGAGTATGTTCAACTTCTAGCTTTAAGAGAGAATGATGTTAACCTGTCTATTATTCCTAAGAGCTCCTCAATGCATTTAGATAATAATAAACTTTTTATAACTGTTTACAATTTGGATAGTGGAACATTGGTGAGTAGCGTGTGTAAAAATTAGAATTTATTTTGATTAGACAGAGGTATTTTGGAAAAAGTGGGGGATATACCCCATATTGTATATAAAAAGGATAGGTCATTCAAAAAGCTGTTGGAATCCAATAAGAACTGTCCCAAAGCTTTTTTACCTACTTATAGGTTCTTAGGGTATAATAAACCAGGAATGTTTAAATGCAGGAGTTGTGCACAATGTCCTAATATTAGGACAGTAGAGTATTTTACTGTTAGAGAAAAACTACCCAATTAATGGGCATTTTACATGCAATTCAAGACAAATTGTTTATTTGGCAAGTTGTGAATCGTGCCAAGCATTTTACGTTGGGAAAATTTGAGAAAGTTGAAAGAAAGGATTTATGAGCACTTGCTTGACATTAGGAAAGAGAAATTGACTAATGCCCTGAGCAAACATATACAAGAGAGTAATAGACATACGTTTAATTTTGTCATTATTGAACAGTTGGTTAAAGACCCTAGAGAGGTGTTTATGAAAGAGCATTTGGATGGAAGAGAGTTGGCATGGCAGTTACAATTGGATGCCAAAAGTACCCCAGGTCTTAATGAAACTGTTTCATTTAATTCAGCATTAAAACTTAAACACTATTATGTATAAACAGGTGGTGTCTTTAATAGCTGCTCTAAAATGTTCTTGGCCCCAAACATATGTATTTTGTGATACAGAGTTATTGTCTTATTTATTTCTATATATTTTTATTGCTACAAAATATGTATTGTTATAACAGATATACATTTTTAACATGCTGCTACTTTCAAGAATTTTTCAGAATTTTTGCAGCATTTTTGTCGGTTGCTTTATTTACTAAAGATGTATTTAACTGAATCTTGTTTAATGAGATCACATGACATAATTTTATGGTATTTAATAAGCTGAAATTAATTGTTTTTAGTTCTGATGAAGTTCTGTAGCTTAATAGCAAATTGAATTGGAACAAAAGCACTTAACCTATGGTTTTATCATAGCTTAATAGCAAATTAAAGTGGAACAAAAGAGCTTAACCTATGATTTTATCATAGCTTAATGGCAAATCGAAGTGGAATGAAAGTGCTTAACCTATGGTATTATGTTGTGGAAATTATTAAAGCCATTTTATTGGAGCTGGTTCTGGTCATTGTTGGGCACTGCAGGTCTTTTTGTGGTTACTATTACATGCCTACCCAATTGCCAGTCAGTAATGAAATGTAAGATTTGGATGCTGTATCTCTTGTCTGTGAGGTAAGCACCTTAACCATTATGCCAACCTCTAATCCATTTCAGAAGTCAGACAAATCACTCAGTTAAAAACAGTTTGTAAATGTTAATGTAATTCAGTATCTTTTGTGAAAATGATTTACACGTGCTTTTTTTTTCCTTCTTGATCCATGAAAAATCTTACTCCAACATAGAAAACATCCAAGTAGGCACAGAATGAGTGCCTTTGTCCAGATTGCATGGGCTTCCCCAGATCTACAAAAAGAGGAATCTTATATGGTCATCAGGGCACAAAGAAATTGCTCTGTAACAAGCTATTCATTTATTTAACATTTGTTAACTGGGAAAGTCTGACTTGGAACAAAGCCAATTTTCAGCGGAGGCCCGAGGATAAACATTCCAGGTGCATGTCTTTGTAATGTGGGTGAAAACTGGAGCACCCCAGAGGAACCCACACGAATTCAGGGAGGACATGAAGACTCCACACAGAAGGCACCCCAGCCGAGAATTGAACCAGAGAACATCTTGCTGTTAGTCGACAATGCTACCACTGCACTATGATTAATTCTTTCTAGAGTGGTTTGTGATTCAATAAGTTCAGTTTCTGAATACCTAGGATCTGCCTGGAGGTAAGATATTCACTGATGAACATGGAGACTCCAGCACTGTAACCACATTGCCTGAAGGCATGAAAAGTGAAAAAATGTGATATATATATATATATAGAGAGAGAGAAGTTTCTTTACATGTAAACCATGTTCCAATAATTATACAGACATGGATTTTGTTCCAAATTCAGGAGTGCCTCAAGATCAAGCAATTTATTATTTAGAATTCTAGCATTATGGAAAGCCACCTTAATGCAATCCACTTTTGGGACTGATATGCTAGTTACTTTGGAATGTCCATCAGTCTGACTCTCCCTAAAAAGACACTTGGAAGACTGCAAAGGTTTTAACCAGTATGCAGAAGCCTTGAAATTAGAGGTGCAGGCCATCCTTAGTGAAGCAAGCTAAACTGTTGAGCCATCTCATTCCAAGCTGACACAAATCGGATCCTCTTGGAATTACATCAGCTATTTAACCAATTACTGAAGTCAATTTTATTTTCTTTGTATCTACACATCATCTGAGGTGAACGAAGAATTCCACTCAGAACGAGTATATTACCTGCATTTGTACGGAAACTTCTGAAATGTCTCTCTGCATATCCGTCAGGGTTTTGCATTTCAAGTCGTGCACTTCTTCATGCACCATTACCATATCATAATCGCATTTGTCAAGCATTAGGGTTCTTTGGGCCCTTGTAATGTCAGAGAGCATGGTACCTAAAAGACAGCTTACTGTAACCTTCTCTTTGTCCAGCCTTGAAAGTGGGAAGTCAGTGTGCCTAACAATGGCCTCACCAATTACTAAAACCCATGTGTTGCTACTGCCATTCAAAGTGATAGATTTGGAGTGTTTTGATCAGAGTAATTCTGTATGAGAGGTACACATGAAGTAGACAAGTGGTTTGATTTTACTGAGACTTAATCTTATGTCTATGAGACTTTGAGAGCGATTGCTTTATAGCGTTAGCATAAGACATTTGGGTGCGACTAGAGAAGGATTTTGATGGAGGTGTATGAAGCTCACAGGGAACGTTTTTATATGAGATGGTAACCACCAGATTAATTAGGTATTTACACCTCTACCAGCTGGAATTATTCGTGCTTAGTATATGCTGATCATCTGTGAAAATAAAGCAGTTTGTACACTGTCTTAGGAGACCTATTGCTAAAAGGCTGGCAACATGGGTGAAACTAGCAGGCAGACCTTCCATCTTGTCCACTACTCAGTTATTTATAAGTCCAACACAAAGCAGGTTAGACAGTATAAAAATGAGGGTATCTCAAGATTTAGGAAAGAGGACTGACTTCCCAGTTTGATCTTCTAGGGGCCACTAGAATTAACAAATAAGGAGAGACCATGAAGAACTACCAAAGGCAAATCTAAAGAATGTGCAGGCAACTCAGGAGTGCCTGAGTTTAAAAAAGCAATAGAAATTGGCTTGCTGAACACTCTGTAATCTGTTTCTATGGAATATGATGGAAGGTCAAATGTATTTAAAAAGCTTAAGGGGTAAAAACTTTTAAAAAATTATACTTTTGTGCTTAGTGACAACAGCCAATAAAAAAAGATAGGGAGGGAACTATGTGGCCAAGTTATCATAAGCGTACCTCTCAACTGTACAGATTCTCACAGAATGTACAGATTTTTGCCTATTATTTTTGGTTTGTTCCCATAAAAATTGTTTCTTTTTTTTACAAATCACTGGGATAATCTAAGGATTAAAGTCACTAAATAATGACATGCATTTGAGTTTCAGTCTTCATATCCTTCAGGAAACTGCACACTAACATAAATCCTGTTATTCTATCAACTTTCTAGGTTTCTCAGTTGCTAAGCAATATTTAAAATGTGTCCCTATTTTTGAGTCTTTTTACCCTCATTATGTCAAGCTTTGCCCAGATTGTATATTAATCAGATCAGATAATGGTAGTAGAAGTCGAAAACTTAAACTCTTCCTAAGTCAAATATAATAAAAAATATCATTTAAAATATTATACAGAATTACTAAGTATTCAAATGTAATCCAAGCAGGGTAGACAGTCTGTTTCCAGTCAAAAATCCTTTATTAAGTTGGGTTGTTTGAGACTTTGAGGATACCATGGAGAGTACTTGTGTTTTGCTTTGTCCAGATTGCTAGCATTAAAAGGTTGAGAGGTATGAATGAGATACACTGTCTTTAAGAACACAACAGGAGCAGAAAAGCAAATTAAGAATACAAGGACAGAGTTGCAGGGCACAGAAAATTCTAAGGACAGTTAAGTCTGTTACCAGATGGTCTGAAACTGCCTTAAAACAGCCACAAATCCTGAATTAGCATTGTTCAAGACTGACAGTTGTGAGACCTTAAGGTTGGTGAAGAGTGGGGCAGCATACATGAGAGGTGGCAGTAAGAAAGAAGAGGCTATGGGTCTTCTGGCTATGTCAGTGAAGTAGGTTTAACTGTGTACAATGTATCTAGTTTGAGCCAAAATTAGGGGAATTCTTAAGAACTAAGCCAACATGGGAATGGAGAAAGGAGATTCTGGCAATAGGGATGACTGCAATTAGGAATACAGACAATAGACAACAGGGGGCTGGAATTTATTGGAGAAAAGTGGTAAAAGAACTAGGGTATTGGGAGCAAATAATTAGAGAGGGGCAGGTAACAGAATGAGAAGAGGCCAAGAATTTATTTGGACTGCAGGATAGAGATTGCTTCCCTGTCAAGGATTGATATCAGTATAGGCAAAGAGAAAGAACTAGGGGGATTCTAAGTGAAAGACCAGCACTAGTAGAGTTTTCAGTGGAATCTAGAATAGAAGATGCTGTTAAAAAAGGAATAATTAGCAGAGCATATAAAATACTGCATAACTATAAGAATCAATCAGAGGAGGTTAGAAAAGATCGGGAAGAGAGATTTGATAATCAATTCACAAAGAAACAATGGGGGATATATGTATGTCTCCCAAATATGCAACAAAGTCTAGAAGATTTAGGATCTTTGCTTGGAAATGTTTACATAGGCATTTTTATACCCCAAGTAGACTCCAGATATTAGAGATGTGATGGGGAAGAAAGAGGCAACTGGAAATATATGTCCTGGGAGTGTAATGAGGTGGCAGTCTTTAAATATTCCCTGCAGACTGCGCTGTCAGAAATGCTGTGTGAGCAAATTTGTGTAACTAATGATATGGTACAAAAACAGAATTGCCTAGACATAGTAAGGCCTTGCTGAGTCTAATTATGGTGGTTGCCAAAAAGCAATTAACAAGAAAATGGAAATCAAAGTTTAAACCAACTTTACTAGAAGTAGTGCATATAGTAACAGAGATAAAACAAATGGAAATGGGATATCTATAAAAGGGTAGGAGCAAGTTACATATAAAATAATGGGAATTGTGAGAACTATTCATGCAGAGGAGGAATGAGGTTTAAAAGACAGAAGGATTTGAATCAGCTATGTAATGTTTGACTGACAATAGTTAGATTATAAGTGATGTTTTTAATGTTTGTAACTGCAATTATGTCAACGTAGTATGTGATGTATAATGTTTGCAACTAAATTTATGTCAATATGGTATGTTTTCATTTATATAAATGTATAATTGCCTGTGTCATAAGTAATAACGTAATAAAGATGTTTTTTGTTTAAAAAATAGGGGAATTCTTATAAATTAAGGATAGTTGAGAGATACTGACAACTGTCTGCCACACCTGCGATGGTAAAGGCTAATAAACATTTATTTTCCCCAGCAGGCATTACCCATGTGTATCTACAGCAGAACTGCATTTTCCACAGAGCTGAAACTGTCCAGCCTTTGCCTTTACCCCAGGCTTGCAGACACCTGTGCAGTGGCAGATTAAATGTACTTTGGGCCCTGGGCTGTTTTCTATCCTTGGGCCTCCTCAACACTTAATTTTTAGGACCATACATCTAAACAATCAGGTTTATTCACATGTTTAAAAGCCTAAGCACAGAAAAGCACCAGATACGTTAAAGTATAAGCATCTAAAGTAAGCATTCAAGGTAAAGAGAGGTGAAACAGAGCCTCAAGTCCATAATGGTTTGAGAACAAGTCTTTCCTCTGAATGACATTTTTGACAGGAAGCATGTACACTGCAAACAGGTGAGTGATAAGGTTTGAAAACAGAGTCCTGAGAGACACTATAAAGCAGAAGGTGCTCTTGGAAGTATTAGTCCCAGAGGAAACTCCTTGTTTTCATCTTGGGAGGTATAAAGTTTGTCATCTGAGGAATGTAGTGGATTAATCACAGATGGAATGCAGGCACTCTGACGAGGTCAGTGGTGACAAAGACTGTAGAGAGAGATCAAAGAGGACCTTTGCTGAATAACAGTCACAAGGAGGTCATTAGCTACATGAAACACAGCAGGATCACTTCTTTGTTGTGTCTGGAACCTGGTCTGCTAAGGCACTGCTAGGCCGTGAAAAGTTAGAAAAGATCCACATTGCACAGAAATTGTTCTCAATGACTTTGCTACTAAAAGATTACAGATTTCTAGACAGAAAAGATCCAACCATTGCTTAATAAACAGCTGAGTGACTGATGTCTTCCTTTTTTAGATGAAACCCTGCTGTCTTTAGTGAGGACCTCAGAGTATGTAAAACAACTGGGTTGAGAAGGTTCAGACAAGAATGAACAAGTCTGGTGGTTTGAATCCAATCAACAAGTAGTAGTACAGGTACCATAAATATAACACAACCCTTGTAAAATGACCTAGATTTCCTTTATTTGAATCTAATCAACATGGACCAAAAGTAATACCACATATCTTGGAGGAGCTCTTTTGTACATTTTCTGCATTATACCATTAACTAAGACATTTTCTCTTGATATTTTTGGTCTTGTTGCATTGTTTATCTGCCTACATTTTCTGGTTTGCTTCCCTACATGATTTCTTTCTTTCATTTACATACATGGCTTACAAAGTGTTATGCAAATGTGCATAGAAAATTGTGCAAGTATACAGGGCCTGAATCTCTCTTATTGATTGGCATAATGCCTGCATAACTCAATTTGTTAGCCATATAGGACCACTGAACACGTGTTCCTTTTTAGGGGTGACCAAGGATCACTGTCTGGTTAACTGAATTGCTCAGAGTCACACGTCCCACACATAGAAACTGAAGGCATCAAACCCCAGAACTACAGAATGAAGTTTGTTGCCTTAGCCCTCTAAGCTAAACTACCCAACAGTTACAAACATTCACAGTGTGTATATGCTAAATATTATCACCCAAACTTTATTTCTAAACCGTCAATGTGCTGTTTTATTGCATGCTAAAAGAAAATAATTTCAGTTTCATAAGGTGTATCTATTCAACACAGAAGGGTTTCAACAGCATGATAACTCTTATTGTGTTAAGTAGATTTCCTACTGTATAAAACTGATCATTCTACACTATTATTATGGGCTATTCTGAATTTGTTAACAATGGCATAGTTGCTAAAAGAACAATGATGATCCAGATGGAAGCAGAATGTAAGAAAATACTACTGTTATTGGTGGATCTTGATGCAGAGAAAGCATTCAATAGATTAAGATGGGATTTTATGAGGAGGGCAATGGAAGCATTTGCATTCCCTGATATAATAATAACATTAATTAGGGGAATATATGAGGGATTGGAGGCAAAATTAAAAATGGAAGCATTTGCATTCCCTGATATAATAATAACATTAATTAGGGGAATATATGAGGGATTGGAGGCAAAATTAAAAATGGAAGCATTTGCATTCCCTGATATAATAATAACATTAATTAGGGGAATATATGAGGGATTGGAGGCAAAATTAAAAATGGAAGCATTTGCATTCCCTGATATAATAATAACATTAATTAGGGGAATATATGAGGGATTGGAGGCAAAATTAAAAATAGAAGCATTTGCATTCCCTGATATAATAATAACATTAATTAGGGGAATATATGAGGGACTGGAGGCAAAATTACAGGCAAGGGTATCGTCTTTCCCCTTTATTATTTGCATTATATTTAGAGTAATTGGAAAAGAAAATAAGGGACTCAGAAATTCAAGGATATAATTGGTATGGTAATCAGGAAAAGTTGGCTTTATTTGCAGACAATATTATTTTGTACGGGTCTATATTACATAGATGAAAAATCAAAATCTCGAATCTGAGATTTTGATTTTTCGTTGTTCTGATAGGAACCCTTTTGTACCTGATAAATCCAGAAAAGGACACCTCAGTATTCTGAAACATTCTGAGACAGTTTCAATTTTTTGTGATATAAAATTAGTACAGATGAACAAAGGTTTTGCTGTAAACTATGTACCCACACATGAACTGGTTCAGCAATACACATATTTCTGGGGACACAATAATATTAAGTATTTAGCAGTATGGGTTAAAAGAATTATGTTATGGCAGCTAAGGACATGTGGAAAGAGACTAAACAAAAGATGACAGAAAAACTGGGAAACCTGAAGCACTTGTTTATGTATATGGAAAGCAAGAGTTTCCCTGTCGGTAGGTTGTCAGCTTCAATGGTGGTGATACTCATGGTTAAAGTGTCAAATGTAAACTGAAATGAGAAATAACACAATGCCAGAAGAAGTACTATGACAGAGGATCCAGAACACCAGCTGGGTTGTTCTTTGAAGAGACTGTGGGAGTACAAGATCATCATGAAAAGAATGATGAACAGCTCAACTCAATGGTGCTTTGTAAAGTTGGCATTCCCAGGTCCTAACTTGTACACATGAATGAGGAATAATTCCTGAGAAAAAACAGGAGACATTAATATAAGTCCAAGAAACCCTACCTTGAAGGCAGAGTTCTTGTCAATCTGTGGAAGCCAAAAGACAGTGAAACATGGAAAAATATGCAGGTCTCTAATGCATGTAAATACATCAAGTGTATATGCATCAAAAAGCTTATGTTTGGAGGTACAGGCCAAATAATTTGAAGTGGTCAAAGCAACTTCTCCAGTATACAAATATACAAGCTACAAGCTACCATCCAACCCAAGCCTTGCTTGAAGGTACAGATATGGACTGCCCATCAGCCTACATCAAGGATGGACTTGCACATAAATGATATTTATTAAATTCCACTAAAATAAATACTTTGAAAGATTTGTTCTTTTTTGTATGTATTTGATACAGCATATTAGTATAGTCAAAATATTTATATACATGTATATATACATATATGTATCTGTGTGCACATATATATATCTATCTATATATATATATATATATATATATATATATATATATATATATATATATATATATATGACTCTATGGCATTTCATCTAAATGCCTTATCATCAAACCTCAGATCATCATACTTGTAAGCTCAAACCAGAAATCATTGAAAACAACAAAAAAATCTGTTTTTGCAGGGGACAAAGTCTCCCTCCCCCATTTCCCCATACCTCCTGTTATATATATATATATATATATATATATATATATATATATAGGTCTACCTGAAAACGCCGGAAGTGCACAACGCCGATGACGAGAACACTGAAACAGGAAGATCGACAACGGAGAAGACCGACAGTTGAGAATCCCGATGCTGAGAACACCGACATGTTAAGGTAAGTGTGCAATAGGGATGGACGTTAGGGTCAGGGTGTGGATAAGGTAAGTGTGTGATAGTGACGGACTTTAGGGTAGGGTGCGGGTCAGGTAAGTGTGCGATAGTGACGGACTTTAGGTTTAGGGGCAGGTTAATTGAGTTAGGGTTAGGGTGCGGGTAAGGTAATTGTGCGATAGTGATGGACTTGAGGGTTAGGGGCAGATTAAGTGAGTTAGGGTTAGAGTGCGGGTAAGGTAAGTGTGGATAGTGACAGACCTTAGGGTTAGGGTTTGGGTTAAGGTTAGTGCATAGATAGTTGTGTATGTAAGGTTTAGTGTAGGTTTGGAAGGTTTTTGGTGTGCTTGTGTTGTGTGTGTGTTTTTCGGGAAAGGTATTTGTGTTGTTGATTGTTGGGATTTTGGTTTGTTGGGCATGTGAAGTTTCGTGTTTTTGAACTTTCTTTTTTTGTCGTTTTTTTTGTGTCCGTTATTTCGTTGTCAGTGGTTTGGCATGTTGGTGTTATCAGGTAGACCCATATATATATATATATATATATATATATATATATATATATATATATATATATATATATATATATATATATATACCCACTCCAAGGTCAGTCTACAGTGGGGACATGGCAAATTCTTTGATTTCCACTATTCCAAAATTCCTCAAAATAAATACTGGTACTTATCAGACAGCTGATTTTTGATCAGTTAAATCTGCTTTTTCTTTTTTTAACTAAATGGTTAATCAAATGATGGCAGCTATATATATATATATATATATATATATATATATATATATATATATATATATATATATAAAATACAAACTCAAACTATGTGGGGGGCGTACCACCCAATGTGGGGGGCTGTGCCCCTCACACTCCCCCCTTACTTTATATTCTAATTCCAGGATTGCACTACATTGGGGTAAAGGCCATATATTACTTTCAACCAAATGAGTTTCGACCAAATGAGCTTTCAGTGAAGTGTGCTTATTGAAGTCAGTTTCAGCCAAATGTGTTTTCAACCAAAGTAGACCCATATATATATATATATATATATATATATATATATATATATATATATATATATATGTGTGTATATACCAAATTTTAATTCATCAAGACCAGTTCATCGAAACCACACTATATCGACAATGCAAATTATATATATATATATATATATATATATATATATATATATATATATATATATATATATATATAGGTTTACTATCAAAAGCTTGAACTGCAGGTGCTTGAATGGCAAGTGCTCGAAAGTTCCGTTTCAAAGATGCACAATGCCAAACCAGACTAATATGAACTCACAGAAACGAAAGTGAAGTGTGATTTGAAATTCGTGGTACAGTGCGACTCAGAGAATTTGACCTTTTCCTCACTGTAGTGAGATCTTGAAGTTGGTATATATAATTAGCAGCAGGTTTAGGGGTGTTGGGGGCTAACCCCCCGCACACAAAACATAAATGCTAACACGAACTTCCAACTTCAAAAGTTCATTGTTTAGAATGAAAATATTGCGGTTATTGGTTCTGACATTTAATATGGAATGATGAGTACATTTTTGACATTCCAGTTCGGCAGTAACTCTCTAAAAAATACATCTCCTTTTATACACAGTAATTAATTGGATAATTACATCTCAATTGCTACAATTTAATTAAAGAGAAAACATCTAAATAAATCTAAATAGTTCATATAATTCATCAAACTACTTAGTTATTATACATTTTAAAACTAATTAATGCATTTATATTAAATACATTTATATTAAAATACTTTTATATTACAATTTTATCTCAAGGCCCTGGCATTTAATATGGGCTTGAGTGAAACAACTTCATTTAGTCCTCGCCCCCTATGTGCTGCCAGCCTAAATATCCATTTCAACTCTGCACATTCCGTGTCATTTGTAATATTACCTATTCTTATATTCATATGTTGTATATGCAATATTTGAAACACAAATACATGGTCTGCCCCCTTATTCAAAACATGCTTGGCTAATGCATTATAACTATCTTGCCTATTTATACAGTAAACATGATCTCTAATACGTTCCCTCAGTGTACGGTTTGTTTTGCCTACATAAAAGCAAAAACAAACCTGGCAGTGGGCAACATATACTATATTCTTAGTATTGCATGAACCATGTAGCCTAAGTTCCCAAAGGCGTCCAGTGTCTGGATGCCTAAAAAACCTAGACTCATCCACATAAATGCATTGGGCACAGGTGCCACATTTCTTAGTGCTATAGATTCGTTCAGCGTTATATACTACATTATTATATGTAGAAAGACTACGATAGCATAACTGTTGTTTCAAATTCTTATTGTTCTTATAAACATACCTAGGATAATCGCCTAGCATATTCTTGATCTTCTCATCCACTAATAGAATATGCCAATTTTCCTCAATGGCATCCTGTATATGCCTGATATTATTTCCATAGGGTAAAATTAAGTTAACTGCCTGTTTCTTGTCTTCTATTTTCTTCTTTGGGTTACCTCTAGCCGAATAATATGGCCAAGCACTATCAGTTCTATTTTTTCGTACCTGAGCATATGCTGGATTAATGTCATCTTCTCTATAGCCTCTCACTAAAAAAATCTTGCTTAAGACGCTCTAACTCTGTATTCAGAATAGCATCATCACTACACAATCGAGCTAGCCTTAATGCCTGCCCTTTTACGACATTTCTAAAGAGGCTGGGGTTATGCATACTATCACGATGCAAAAATGTTGGACGATAACAAGGTTTCCTATATACTTTCGTTTTAAACTTGTGCTCATCCTTATATATCATAACATCCAAATAATTAATATTAGTGGTAGAGTACTCCATGGTGAACTTTAAAAATTCACTAGTTGAATTAACATAATTATAAAGATCAATAAGACTATTGCCATCACCTTTATAAATCAAAAACAAGTCATCTACAAAGCGTCGATGAAATGTTATATTTGGAACATTCATCAAATTTTCTTTCTCCCATGCTACCATAATCAGGTTAGCATATGTATTGGCACAACTAGTGCCCATTGCTACACCTCTCTTTTGTTTAAAGAATTTATTTTGAAATACAAATACATTATTCTCAAGAACCAATTCTAACAAAAAGCAAAGAAAGTCAGCTTTACAAGCATCCATTCCTGCATCAATCATCAGTAAATTCTTCAATATTAATAAACCCTCTTCATTAGGAATGCTAGTAAATAGCGCTTCAACATCCATAGTGACCAACACTAATTTATTAATGTCATCCTCTGTTTGTATATACTCAAATAAATCCTTCAAAAAGTGTTCCATATCTTTCAATACATAACTATATGCTGCTAAAATCTTTTTTAGTTCATGTTCCAAATAAACAGATATAGCCTCTGTTGCCCATCCTGCCCCCGCCACTATAGGCCTAAATTTAGGATGAGTAGGATTTTTGTGTATTTTCGGCAGACCATGTAGCCTAGGTATTAATGGATTTTCTGTGAAAAAATATTCATATAACTTATTTACACAATTTAAATAGGAGTGAATTAGAAGCATTGAATAGTTTAAAAACTAATGACAATATTGTTATCAGGCCATCCGATAAGGGTGGATCTGTGGTTGTCATGGATGTGTCATATTATTTACATACTATGTTTGAAATGCTTGACAGTATATCCTATGAACAGATAGAAATGTCAGATGTATCTAGCATGTTAGAAAATATACATGACTCTTTAATAGAGTGTAAGAACATGAACATACTGACCAAAGAGTTATATGAATACTACTACTGTTCACTTAAAAGTATATTGGAACTTAGAAAATTGCCACATTGTTTATATGACTAATTTTATTTTATTTTATTCTTCCAGGTGGTTTTAAATAACATGGTAAATAGTTTTAATCGAAGTGTATATTTTGTTTTTATCATCACACATTTTTTTCTCTTTTAGCTTCATCTTTTTTCCACTTTATCTGGAATGATGTTTAATAGCAATACTAGCTAATTATACAATAATATTTTTGTAGATAGTTTTTTAGGGCTCTTGTACACAGACCTGAAGAAGTCTAGAAGGAAGAAAGTGATCTTTGTTAGCAATAGGTTATGGAAATAGAATATGGTTTGCACAATTAATTTTTTTCATGCAAAATGTATATGTATATATTTATATATATTTTTTGACTGCCAAATGGTCTAAGGTTTATATATTTGCAACCATGTAGTACATTATCTTGGATAAAATCACAGACTTGATAATCTGGTTAATAAGAGGTACTACTTCACTATTAATTTTAATTAAAGTACAGAACGGTTATATTATTATGACAACTACTAAGTAAGGTATGACCAGCTTGAATTTCACACTGATGGGGGAAGGGATGTGAATTTGTTAACATGTATACCAATACACTGTATTTTATAGCACAATAAACCACTCCCATACCCGATAAAAAGTATATATATATATATATATATATATATATATATATATATAGTTAGAAGGTTTGTGATGAAACTATTATTCTGTTATTTTTGTTTTACTTGGATCGCTTGTCTGTGTGCTTAAAGGATTTTTTACTGGGAACAGACTGTCTACCCTGAGTGGATTACTTTTGAATACTTAATAGATCTGTATAATACTTCAAATTGCATATTTTTTATTATTTTATTGAATTAGGACGAGTTTAAGTTTGCTACTTCTACTACCATTAGCTGATCTTATTAATATACAGTGATTAACTAGATATATACAAATTGAAAATCTTGCACACAGAGAAGTTTTTTACACTGTTTTCTTTTTGGACATACTATACTTGTTTAGTGGGATGTTTGAGACTTTCAGGATACCACAGATATTACTTGTTTTTTCAGTTTATTAAATCATGACAGATCATATTCCTACCATATATTTAACTGCAAACATCTTTATTTCTCTTCATATATGACACTCAATAGCATGCTATTTGAACAGTGCAGCAAGACAAAAACCATTGTAGATACAGCAGGGAGACTTATTGAGCCAGCCTTATCCCGGTTATGTCATCATGTTCATTGCACTATCCTGCCCCTTATTCTCCCCTTCAACAAGCACTGTATTGTACAGAGAATGACAGATTAATAAGTAAGAGTGACATACCATAGAGATGTCCTTACATGTCCCACACAACGCACTGCTGCTGTTCCTTTCTGCATCTGTCTGTCTTTCTCTCTCGCTCTCTCTCTCTGTTCATCCCTTCCCCTTCAGTAAGTTGTCCCTTTGCTTCAGTTGTGTTATTTAAATGTCATAAGGTAGTAATTCATTTGTGTTGTAATGAGATAACGCTCACAGGCATGCACAGTTTTTACTTATAGGTTCATAGGTTCATAGGTTCATACTAGGCTATCTGCCCTAGGGCATTTATAAGCCTAGCCAGAGTGTGTTTGGCTTTCGCCACCCATTTTAAATTAATTTTGCTATGCCCTTTTTCGAGGTTAGTATACTGTGCCTCTGTCTAACAGTGACACAGAAGTGATACCCGGGGTAAACCTATGATCTCCCATCCACTCATCAAGATTCCTCTTGAAGAGAGTCAATGAGGGACTCTGCCTAACCTGGACTGGGATTTTATTCCAGAGTGAAGGGAGCCTCTGGCCAGAGTGAAGGGAGCCTCTGGTTCCATCTATTTTAATGGTTCTCATCCGGCCATTAGCTAAGTGTTACTTATTATTTTTGGTACACTATTTTATGAGTACCTGCTGGCTACATATTCTTATGAGACAACATTATCCGTCTTCTGTCCCAAGCTGCTTTGACCCTGCCTCCATCTCACCCTGTTGATATACCTTCTCCCTTCTGTATCAATATTCTTCCACCTCTACATTTGCACAATGTCTGCCGCTGGGCAACAAATGCAACTAAGGCTAAATGGAGGTACACAGGTTATGGCAATCGCTTGTGATTTTATTGACTTCAGCTGCATTACTCTCTTGTGGTTCATGCCACTGTACTTAACTATAAACACTGTAGACCATGTAATGCAAGTGGAAAGACACCCTCAAACTACATAAAACATCTTCTACATGGGAACAACTGTGAAGAAGTTTAAGGAAAGAGTATATGAGCATTTGATGGATCTTAAAAAATGTAGGAACACCAATGCACTTTATAGGCATATATCAGAGTACTCTGCGCATGGGTTTAAATTTATGGTGATTGACCAAATAAAAAATTATATGAGGGGATTTATTACTGCTGACCATTTAGATAAATGTGAATTAAAGTGGCAATTAATTTTAAATCCTATTAATTGGCCAGGAATCAATGATCTATTAGCTGTTTATTAAAATTAAAAAATTTGGAGATATAATGTTTTTAATGTATTTCAGTGTTTTAGATTGTATATCATGTATTGCAGTTTATTTGTATATATTTTCATGCATTTTTACTTTTTCACATATATATATATATATATATATATATATATATATATTTTTTTTTTTTTTTTATTTTATTTTATTGATCACCATTTGACTAATTTGATGTTCATATGACTGGTGGGGTATTATAAAAGCTTGGATAAGGTTATGATTAATTCTTCTGGAGAAGTTTCTTAATATGGAGAAATGAAAGCACTTAACTTGTGTGGTATGTCTTACAATAAAGACATTTTATGTAGTTTGAGGCCTGCAGTGGTGTCTTTCCAGCTGCTTTACATGGTCTACAGTGTTTGAAGTGTGTCTGTCCTTGTGGTATTCAGGTTGGGACTGTTGGACTGTACTTAACTATGTATAATAAGTTAAATGTACTTTTCAACAAGTTGAATAGTTGGATGTACAGATTACAATGATCATTAGGGTAATGAAGATGAATACGTACAAATGCTAACTATCAGAAGTATGACTTCTTTTTTTAATTTCACATCTTTGGGTTTCTAATACCATGACAGGAATGGACCTCATTCCTAAGTCAAAGTATGATTAAAGTTCATGAATTAGTATTGTTTCACTCTTTGACGTCAGCCAAATGTGCTCTTGCAGTACCCACAATGTGCCCAGCAATGGCTCCTGTAATTCGTACAGAGTTACATGTACTGGTGGTATATCTAAATATGATTGTAGACTCTTTTTTTATAAGACCCATTGGTCCTACTACTATTGGAACTGTCTGGGTATCTTTCTTCCACATTGCTGTCATTTCTGTTTACAAATCCTGATATATTATGACTTTGTGTCTCTTTGTATGCAGGACACTGTAGTCACTAGGTGTGGTGATTTCAATGAGCAGTGCTACTTTTGGCTTCTTTTCATGGACCACTAATGGATGATCCCATGTGATGTAGACTTCATCATTTTCTATGATGTTTTGTGGCTCATGTTTCCAGTGTTTTTCAGCCACTTCTCAACCATAATGTTTGCACAATCCCCAGTGCAACAGATTCACTGCATAATTATGCCTTTCAGTATACAGTCCTTCTGCCATTAGTATGTCACAACCAGCAATGAGATATGCAACTGTTTCCAATTCTGTTTTACAAAATCTACATTTGTCTGTTTCTCCCACATGTTCAATGGACTTTGTAAACCAACGTGTATGTAGCCCACTATCTTGGGCTGCCAATATTAACTTTCATCTCTTGGTTTGAATTTGTCTCTCCTTAACCTTTCCTGCATTTGATTCTGATCAGCCTGAGGTTTTTCTGGAAGTTTGCTATACTTGCAACTATATTTATGAATTTTCCACATTTCTTGCCTTCTCATCTGATCCTTCACCTTATATTCTTTCTTTTGTCTTTTGGCACATTCAGTTGCTGCCTGGATTTTATCTACTTGTGGTTTGATTTCCATTCCTACTTGATGCCGATAGCTTCTTGTATCCTAAGCAGGGAAGGCATCTTATATTTATTCTCCTCATGTTTCAAAACTTTCACTACATTTGGGTCTTGTGAGTTCAGCAGATATGTGTGGAGTCCCATGATTGCAGATCAGTACATGCAATCAATTTCAAGGAGGCTCATCCCTCCTTCGGAGCAGGGAATATATAATCTTGGTATGCACTAATTTTTATAAATCATTTGATGAGCAGGAAGCATCCTTCTTGTTTTCCTATATAATCTATCCAACATGTTTTGGGGCCAGTCAGTCACTCCAAATCTGTAAGTTAAGATAGGAAGAGCAAATTGGTTTATAGCCTGGATTTTGTTCCTAAATGTCAATGCTGTTTTTAGGATTAATTTAAGCTTTTTAAAGTACTTCTTACTAAGTTTCATTTGCATTTGTTTATGTTTGATTGTTGATCCTTCATTAATTCCCAAATACTTATACACTCCCTCTTGCACAAGTTCTTTTATATCACATTCTTGTCCCAAATTGGTGTTTTCTTGGTACTGCAGTTTTCCTGCTTTAAAGGCTGTTTTTGCACATTTATCAAGACCAAATCACATTCTTATATCATCTGAAAAAGTTTTGGCAACTTGCAGTTGTCCCTTCAGTTCCTCATCTGATGTGCTATATCATTTTAAATCATCAACAGAGAGAGAGAGAAACAAAGGAGCCAAATTATAGCCATAGCCTAAGCTAAGTAGACAGCTTAATAGTTTAAGGGCAAGACAGAATAACAGTGGTGACAGAGAGTCACCCTGGAATATCCCCCTTTGAATTTTTATCCCTGGAATAATAATTTGTCCTTTATCATGGTTTAATTGAAAAGTGGTCTGCCACTGTTTCATGGTCATCATGGTCGGTGATCATTGTAGGGTATATCTTATTCATTTTTAAGCACTCTTTTATCCATGAATGTAGAATACTATCAATGCTTTTTTATAGTCAATCCATGCCGTACTTAGATTCTTCCCTTTTTACAGTTCTCCACTATGACTTTATTTAACAACAAATGATGCTTTGTTCCGCATGACTTTTCTTTTTTTTTACCTTTTATACTATGCCATAACTGAGTTTTCTTCTAAATGACCATAAACTCTGTTGGCATCAATTCCAATGTATAGTTTACAAGTCATTTAAAGGGAAGTTATTGGTCTATAGTTTTTATGGTAGCTTGCAGGTTCACTCTTAAGTAGTAGCATTGTTTTCTCTGTTGTTAGCCAAGTTGGTGTCTGTTCATGGTGCACATATAAATAGTTCTTACTCATAACTAAATTTTCATGCAGATGTTAATACTTTTAACCAGAAGTTAGGTACTGCATCCGGGCCTGGGGTTTTCAAATTAGAGGCTTTTCTTAACTTTGTTTCAATCTCTCTGGCTGTTATTTCATCCCATTTCATATCCTGTACCTTTAAACTTCTTATTCTTTCTTTTACTTCTTCCATCCATTTAGCATCTTTGTTATGTTCCACATGATCTTCATAGATACTTCTCCAAAATGTATCTATTTCTTCTTTTTTTTGTGGTCTTTCAATTCCTTTTATCTTGTTTCCCAACTCTCTAGAAAACTTTTTTGGATCATCAATAAATTGCTTATTTTGTACCTTTCTTTTATATTTATCTTTGTATCTTCTAAGTTTTTCAGCCTGTGCTGTGATTTTTAGCTTGTTATTTGCGATAGTGCATGATAGATCCTAGTTTGTTCTAATACTGCGCATTGCTTTTATTACGTCTGTATTTCTTAGTATTTTTGTTGATCTGTTCCCTCTTCTATATGCTTCTAACAATGACACTTATTGTCATAATTGTTTTATAGTTTTCTCTATTCGATACTTCAATGATGGTATTCGATTTCTCCCCTTCCTTTCCCTCACTACGCTCTGTTCTTGTGGTAGAACTTTACCAGTTATTAATTTAGCTGCACAGTAATATATCCTGTTTACTTCTGTTATATCACATGGCTCTCTATGGACAGTCCTAATTACTGTGTTCATTTGTTTTATCAAACTTCTGACCTTTTGGGTTTTATTGACCTTCTGCAGTCTATTTCTTTCATTGATCTTAATATGTCTATCGCTATTTGTTAGAAAAATGTGTATTTGAATACATGAGAAATGTTAGTTTAAAAGCAAAGTAGTATATAATGCATTTTATTCTATTAATCATATAGTAGTAAAATTAATTCATGTCTAAATGTGAAGTAGTTTCGAAACTGCAGTGTGGCTTGAAGCAAAGCTGATCTCTGACCCTGGCAGAATGCTAGCTTAGCAAGTTTTAATGTTTATGCTTTTCACAAGTGATTATCTGCTGGGTCAGGAAATTAAATGTGTGAAATAATGAAATCTTCTGCTCCTTCCTGTTGGAATGATCTGGCCTTGTATATGTGTTACTTAGATAGCACGCAGCTGTGTGAGAAAGTGTAACAGAGGACAAAGACATGCATTAAAAGACTGAAGCTGCTATTGTATTCAAACTGATATGAAACCTTGAATAAGTAACTTTACAGAAAGACATTATGACTGACCAGCTGGATAGCAAGGCCGTATTGTATCTAGAGGAAAAGTTTTTTTTTTAAATATACAGCATCAACAGATTAAATGAATAGAGGCTTGTAAGCTAAAGTGATGTAGATGCCCTGTGACATATCACGTCAGTAAGGTGGGCATAGCTTGAATGTTAAACCTATATAAAATTGTGTGCTTCCTGTTTCATGTCAGACAAAATTCTGTACTTGTACGTTTTTTGTCTCCTGGTGTACACTAGTAAACTTTTGAATCTGAACCTCCTGTGTATTGAATTCTTAATTTTATTTAACACTATTAAATCAAGCAACTCTTCTCTTAGCTCATTTTCTTCTAAACTGAGGGCACCTTTTTTATTTTCCATTTCCTACAGGCATTCTATAGAAAGTTCAATGGCATCTTCCTGTGGCACATTCTCTTCAATTTCATCCTGTGCCATCCGTTGCTCTGTCATATCGGAACTTACTGGCCTATCACTCCTCAACATTGACTGCATCAGAGTTTCCACAGTTTCTTGTTCCTTCCCTTGCTGTCCAGCTTCAATTGAAAATGTATACTGGTTTTCTGTGGAAGGCTCCAAAATATCTTCATATGACACCTGACCAGTTGCTTCTCATTTCAATGGTTTCCAATTAATTTAGACATCCGTTGATCTATCCTGTTTTGATGCTTTCTGAATTAGATTTTCCACACTGAATCCTTCACTTTGCTGGTACTCTATAACCTCTGTTTCTATTTCTTTAACTTCTCCATTGATTCATAGAAATCCCCAGTAGTGTGCTCACATGTAAGAAACTACCTGGGACTGTTTTTGTTCGTGATTCATATTGCTATTTTGGGGAAGTTTCACACATAGTATGTTTTTTATATCATGCATATTTTTAGTTGGTAATAGCTTTATTGTTCACTTATTTTTGGGACTTGTATTTCAAAAGTTTTTTTTTTTTTGCTTTACTCTACTTGCCCTGCATATGAATGTTTTTGTTATGCCAGTATGGAATTTATACTCATAACATATTGTGGCTTTAAATAACAGTACAATGCTGCTTTATTCATTAATGTGAATATTGTTGTCTGCTATCTGTACTTTTAGATCAGTAACCTCTTTGGCAATTAGAGTAGAATTTACTGTAACCTCCGAGGGATACAAGTGACTGTGTGTTTCTGCATAATATTACTGTTGTTATTCCTGACATTTAGTGGAGAATGCTAAAGTGTGTGTAGCATCTTAGTTACTTGTGTTTCTGTAGCATACCACTGTTGTTGTTCCTGACTTTTAATGGAGAATGCTAAATTGTGTGTAGCATCTTAGTAGTTACTGTTTTCTCTTCATAACCTTTATAACAATACATAATAGTGTATTGTATGTTACAATAGCTTGGTATCAACTGAAATTACCTTTTTTCCTCTGCTTTCCTTGCATTTTGTGTTGCTGATAGAATTGTGCTGTTTCTTACAAGGCATGCTGCTCCTCCCCTGCATCCTCTATCTTAGTTACTTGGTAATCAGAGTGTTTTAAAACTCCAGACCTAATATTTATCTAATTTTCCTTTTTATTTCCAGTCCCCTCAGCAAAAGTTTTATTCTGTGTCTTGGCCTACCTCCAATAAACCAAAGGCTATCTGGCTGCGCTGCCCTGAGACCCTGCGTCAGTGGAACGCTAAAGTGCTTTCAGTTAAACTAGTGTATGTTAGACCTGTATTTAATCTGTCCTCTAAACTGAAAACATTTTGCTATAGCCTTTTACTGTAAGTGTACACACTACTGGTCCCCCCCCATATTTTTTCCTCTCTACCTATTGTACTCCTATGTCAATTACTTAAAACTACCTTCTTTCTCTTGGAAGATGTTTACCTGTACCTGCAGCCTATACCGCTATTGTTTTTCCCTATAGAAGTGATGGTACTTTTTACCACATTTTACTAGATTAGTAGCACAAGATTTCTAGTTATTTAGGAATATACTGTGATATACTGATCTGGAATTGATTGAGCTTGGTTTTCCTGACTGTTTTCTTGGAAGCTGGCCTAGTCCAGTTTTTCTGGCTCAACCCGCTCTGTTTACCCTACTCCGCTACCCTACCCCCATTCCCACCCACCCCAACATCATTTTCTTTATAGCTAACCCTGCTTTGCCCCACCTCTGCACTAGCCAATAAACATTCCTCTCCTCTACTCATACACATCACCATTAACTGTAACACCAACACCCCACCCCTTCTGAGCATTACCTACTTTTAATTGTTTCAGTCACTCACTTTAGAAAACAAATTCAGTTAATTCCTGATTTCTTCTACTAACCTTAAATAAATTGTTACCCTTTATTTCTGAGCTAAAACTACATCATGTCTATTCTTTTCAAAACTCTATTTCTCTGCCTCATATTTCTAATTCTTTTTTCAGCTCTAACCATTTACCATATTCCTCACCTGCTTACCACCCCATCTCCCACACTCTCGTTTCCCACTACCCACCATACAAATAACTATTCCACCACTACTGCCCCCTCTCTCTTTAACTATACCACTATATCATTTCACAAGTTCAAAGTACTGTACATACCAAATGCCCAACCTCTTATCAAAACAAAACATCTGTTCCTTTGCAAATATTTCTTCATACACATACTTCAAAGCCCAGTGCTACTCTTATCTAGTGATATTCACCCCAACCCAGGCCCTTGCCAACAGTACTCTAACCATATTTAAACAGCACCACCCCTTTCCAACTGCCTCACAAATAACTCATTATGATCACAAGCCTCCAAAAAATCTGCCTTTTTTAAACAAATATACAAAACATTGCAAATAAAAGCACCCTTCTTCATGCCTGGATTTCTCAATATAACCTAGATATACTTGCTCTATCTGAAACATGGCTAAAACCTCATATGACAAACTGCAAAATTCTCCCTGTTGGTTATAATATTGTTCAACTGGATAGAAGTAAAAAAAAGGTGGAGGACTAGCTATACCCTACTCTGATCAGCTCTCTCTCTCCCCCTTCTCAATAGCTATCCCTGATTTCTGCCCTGTTGAAATGCTTATAGCAACTTGTAACCTAAATCAATGCAAAAAACTTGTCATTGCAGCAATCTACATACCCCCAGGTAAAAACATTCCCATACTCGAGCAGTTTCTTTCTTGGATTTCTGTATCTATCCCCTATGAAACCATAATCCTTGGGGATATGAATATTGACTGGAATCTTGTTAATACTGCATCCCCTAGCTACTCTATAAACCTTTATGGATTTACCCAGCTGATCACCTCACCCATGCACCAGCAAAAAAATTCCCAGAATGGCTCAGTTATCGACTGGATATTAGTATCCAATCCACGGTGCTATCATAACCCTTCCACGCTACCTAACTCCCTTAGTGACCACCTCCCTACCTCAGTAGTAAGACACTCTCCCAATCTTAACAAGAGCCACCAATAAAAAGGGTCTTGTAACCTTACAAACTACAACCCTATCACCCTAAATGAATTGCTGTCCATTGTAAACTGGTCATTCCTACACACATTTCCCCTTAATGAGGCTGCCCAAAGCTTCAACAATTTATTCCTAGAAACCCTTAACACCCTGGTTCCCAGTAGAAAAATTAGACTAAAATGTAATTGTGCACCGTGGTTAAACCAGGCAACTTGATCACTTATGAACAGGAGAAACAGTGCCTGGAAAGCATGGAAAAAATAACTTAGCTTTCCACCTGAACTTATATAAACAGCTTCACAACTAAACAAAAAAGCAAGTCCTACTAGACAAAAAAAATGTTTATCAAAAATCTCTGATCAATCCACATTCCAACCCAAAGTAATTCTGGCACTCAATAAACAAACTTCTATCTCCAGGGAACCCCTCTTCACCAAACCCTTTCCCTAATAAATCTTCTAATGAAACTGCAAGCCTACTTAACTTTTTCATCAAAACAATAGGAAAGATTACTAAACCAGAAACTTTTGATATAAAGATTCCACCTCCCACCTCATCTCTTCTATCGTTTTCCCTAGTACCTGTTGCGACTTTCTTCATCAGATCACTTCTTAACAAACTCAAACCCTGCTCCCCATCAGCCGACAAACTCCCGCCATTATTTTTCAAAATGCAGCCAAATCCATAGTATACCCCGTATCTGTACTTATCAATAGATCCATCCAAGAAAATACAGTACCAGACATCTGGAAAAAATTCTTCATAATACCTCTCGACAAGGGAAGAAATTCTACAGAACACTCAAATTACAGGCCTGTTGCCATATTACCCCCCCCCCCCTTATCCAACATACTGGAAAAATGTACACATAGGCAAATACTAAACCACCTCTTAGAGGCAAACCTAATTACACCCACACAGCATGGCTTCTGACCCTCTCACAGTACTACCACTGCCCTCCTATCTTTCACACACAACATTGCCAAAGCCAGAGATAATAATAAACTCATATCAGCTCTATTCCTTGACCTATCAAAACCATTTGATACCGTTTCCCATCCTATCTTCCTAAACAAACTTTCCAAGCTACAACTCTTTACCTCCATTATCTCCTGGTTTAACAGCTACCTCTCAAACAGATATCAGTCCAACAGATGGCAAACCTCCTTCT
Source organism: Protopterus annectens (assembly GCF_019279795.1). Lineage (NCBI taxonomy): Eukaryota > Metazoa > Chordata > Ceratodontiformes > Protopteridae > Protopterus > Protopterus annectens. Next base: position 1,997,621,426 of record NC_056731.1, read on the forward strand.
TCCCTTTCTATCCTGTTAAGACCGTGGTTCCCCAGGGTTCTATCCTGGGTCCCCTACTTTTTAATATATTTACAAATAACCTCCATGTCTCCTGCCTCCACTCTACCTTAATACAGTATGCAGACGATTCCACAATTCTTAACACCTCCAACAATATACAAAATCTCCACACTGTCACTCAACAATCTCTGCACCTAGTAGAACAACGGCTAACTGAAAACCTGCTTCTCAACCCCAAAAAGACCAGACTTCTCCTTTTCCTTCCAAAAAACCTTAATCTAGCTAAAGACAACTTCACCATCTCATCCTTAGATAATACAATTATCACCACTGACTCAAACACCAAATTGCTTGGCATTACTATAGATAACCAATTAAAATTTGACCTACATATCTTAAAGTGTATCAAAAAGTCCAATCAAAAATTAGGTCTTCTGTACTGCAACAACAAATATATACCTAACAAATCTAGACCTATACTGGCTCAATTATTTATTCTACCATTCCTGCTGTATGCTGCACCCATAATTACTAACCTTGAAAATAATCTCTTACCCAAACTAGTAACCACCTATAACAAGATAGAAAGATTTGCAGCCAGTAATAGCTACAAATCCCATCATCACTGTATATCCCTAAAAAGCTTAAGATGGCCTGAGCTCCCCCACATGCTTCAAATATCACAACTACAAATTGTACACAGCACCCTAAATAGCGCCAACTCCTGCCCTGCCCTTACATCCATAATTACACACTACACACCCAATCATGACCTCAGAAGCACACAACAAAACCTTCTGCAGGTGACCAAGCCAAACAAAAATATTGGAAAAATACTTTAGACTCATTCAATTGCCAACTTCCATTGTCCCTTCACTCCACTACCAAAAGTGCCAAATTCATACAGCAACTAAAAATTAATTTCCAACATGCATGGATATGTACTTGTCAGGAAATTACCTAATGAATTTTTCTTCTTTTCTCAATTAACATATCTGCCTGGTATCTACCTAAACTGTCTACATATATTACTCTCTCTGCAGTTAGTACCTTGGCTATTAAATGCATCTTTGTTGTACTATGCCATAATGTTACTCTGAATTATTTTTTATTTTAGGCACTGCTGCATTCCTTGTAGATAACTTAATGCTAACCAAATTTCTCAAACATATTGTTACTGCATTCTCAAAATACTGTACCTTGTATATAATGTATTCGTATTGTATATTTCTCTCTATTTTTGTACTAAGTATCTTACAACTTGACTTGTTCTTTTTTTCTTATTTCTTAATTACTTTCCTGGAGCGTTTCTCCTCAGGTCTCCACTGAAAAAGAGCTCTCTGGGCCCAGTTGGACTAATCCGGTTAACAAATGTAAAACTAAATATAAATAAATAATCCCCTTTTCTACTTTTCCTCTTTTTGTTATGATTTTTTTTTTTATTGTAAAGTTTTCCATATCCGGATTTCTTTGCCTGTATTTCTCTTTGAATATCTTTGGTGCTGCTCTTTTTGTATTGGTTAATTTTGTTTTCTCCTTTGCATAAATATTACACCATATTAAATCTGTTTTTCTTTCCCATGTCCATATTTCTTCTTCAGATGTCTCCTGATCTTCCTGCTTCTCCCTACTTTGTGGACTTGCTCAATCTTGCTCTGATGTAACCTGTGTTAGACCTTCTACACCAAATCTTTCACTTCGCAGGCACTTCATAACTTCACCTTTTATTTTTTTTAACTTCTACTTCACTAATCTTTTCTATGTTCCCTCTTTGTGATATTATTTTCTTTATTGCAAAATTTTCCATATCTGGATGCCTTTGCCTGTATTTTTCTTTGAATATCTTTGGGGCTGCTTTCTTTATATTGATTAATTTGGCTTTCTACTTTCCATAAATATTGTACCATATCAAATCTCTTTCTTTCCCATGCCCATATTTCTTTTTTATACTTTTAAAAAATCTTTAGGTTTTGTTTATATTTTCACACTTCCTCAAATGCTTATTTTTTCCAAATAGATCAATGTTTCATAGATCTATATACTGTTTTTCACAAATCTATTGTATTAATGAATACAAATTTTTATTTGAAGCATCTAACAGTTTTTTTTTTCTTTCCCCTAATTTCTCTCTATCATTTTCTGTATCTTGTGTCTGGAAATTCTGGGCTTTTTTGCATAATAGTAACAATACACAATTTCTTTCCTGTCCTCAATAGTCCACTTTATCGTCTTTATGGCTCTTCTTTGGCCTATCAGTTTTTGTGATTTTTGTGGACTACTACTTCCTTCTACAACAGGGGGGGGTCATCCTCCCCCTGGGCCTGGCCTGGCCCCATTGTAGGAATGTTTCTGTATTTTGAGGATTTTACAGTGTTATCTTTTCCATTCCTGGCACCAGTGTACCACCAGGATTGGGTACTTTTTTATCCTGGGTCTTGTGCACCCAGCTATCTTTTTTTAATTTTTAACCTACTTCTGTCTATGATATATGCTATGTAATTACAGTCTATATATCAGTGTTGCTTGGTGAAATTTTGTGAAAAAAAGGGGCCATTTCATGAAGATACTCACCAAGACTTGAGGATGAATTCAATTTCAGCACTACTACTATCCCTTGCTTGCTGACATTTCTTCTCTCCATTTGGTCCCCAATATGACTTCCTACATGGTATGCTTAGATAATACTCGGGTATAAATATTTTTCTTGGAATGCTCTAAAGGTTCAAATTCAGATGGATGAAAAATGTTTCAGAAATGTTTCTCAGACTCCTGTAGCTGTAAATGTTGGCTACACCTTTCTTTAACACATCACTACCCTGCTGCTATATTAATGTGCCTACTCCCTATTGTGAAGGCTGTCTTGCACTGGTCTTTGTGCGAAAGATGGTGCAAAGCATCAAACTGCAAATTCCCATTCTAACTTCAACACTTCAAAATGTTTACACACATTTGCATATGCTAATATTTTGTCATCATCAGTGCAATTCAATTTGGCAGCTCTATGCTCAAACAGTAAGAGAAAAAATGGAAAATCAAACAATTATTGTTTTAGGTTGCACAATGTTTGTATGTCTGTATTAATTTTGTCAGCAGATTATCTTGATGTCTGAGTGATGATGACTCAGTTAATTCAATCATATTATGTATGTCTGCTCTACAATGTTTACCTTGCAACTGGGTTACATGATTGGTTGCACTATTCTTACATAATCCATCAATGTTATTCTGCAGTGCCTGGTCCTATGTATGACTTGCATGTTTGTCTTACCAATGCACATTGAGCAAATATGAGACAATACAAGTGTGCAATCATCCCAATATGAAGTGGCACTAAGGTTGGATGGATAATCCACTGGTTTACAACAGTGAATTTCTATGGCATCACATAAAGTGAAACATGTCAGTATCTCTGTCAGTAATGCAGTGTACGTGAAGGGCAGTATCTAAATGTTATTAGAGAAGTACCTAACTACATGGGACAATCATAGTGATATTACATTGTCCTGTGCACACATATGCATTTGTTGCACAACCTGTGATGCACAGCACCATCTGCTCCAAACAGTGGACTTTAAAGAAGTACAAATGTGTAATTTCACAACCTTAAAGTCAGTCTTTCTCTGTGGTGCTTGTGAATAATACTGTGTTCTTTAGATTGTAAAGCTAAGTAGGTAGGCAGGAGGTTTGATGGTCAACATCAGAAAGGTGCTGTATTCACTTCACCTGAGGAGAATTCATTTAACTCTTCACACAGCTCGGTTATTCTGCGTATTACGGAAACGTTCTCTCTGAAAGGCACTGAGGATGTCATCCTGAAAAAGTGCAACCTCTACCTTTAAGAGGCAAACTTCTTCTGTCGGCCTTTCAGCTAATACAATGCTCTCTCAAATTTGTAATTAGATAGGTAGGAGGTTCAAGGCCTAATATGGGGAAATTATGTCTGTGTTTGTGCATGCATGTGGGGCTGTTTACGGTTAGGTGACTATCTCCTCCAACACAGCTGTGCTCAGTCAGCTTCTACTCTAGAGAAACATTTTAAATTCCTAGATGACTCCACCATCTCCTTATACCACCTTTCACAATCACACCTTTATTGCAACACAAGGGTATAGCTAGGCATGTTCTGGGTGCTCTACTGAGTACAGTTTTCTATACATTAGTTAGATAAACCATGTTTTCTTAGGCCATACTGTGTCCACAACTGTCTACATTAATGCTTCCAATACGAGTTTCATAGATTGACAAAATATCTATTTAATGGTTTTAGAGGGAAAGTGTTGAAAGCATTTGTTAAGTGGGGGGAAGAATCTTTCCATTTTTCAACTGACAGGTGGGTTGGGAAAAGCAAAAAGAGCACATGATTATAAAATTATATTCTCTGGCTACACCCCTTGTGCAAGACACTGATGACATCATTCTTTCAAAAGTGATCTGTCTCACTTCAAATGTCACACTTCTCCTGTGGCACTTCTCTTTCTTACACTATTCTCTAGAATGTGTAAATAAATATGTAGGATGTTCAGATACAGCAGTGCTTAATTTCTACAAGTGTGTATGTGACTGTAAATGAATTCGGGATTGAATTACACACATTTGCAGTGCCAACTTTTACAATGCCAGATGGCTGTAAAATTCATTTTACCAGACATGTCTCCATGACAATACACTGCTGATGTCATCCTTTCATAGATGCTGTATGCCTGATGTCATCTCTTCGTAGATGCTTTATGCCTGATGTCATCCATTCATAGATGCTGTATGCCTGCTGTCATCCCTTCATAGATGCAGTATGCCTGATGTTATCCCTTCATAGATGCTGTATGCCTGATGTCATCATTTCAGAGATGCTGTATGCCTGATGTCATCCCTTCATAGATGCTGTATGCCTGATGTCATCCCTTCATAGATGCAGTATGCCTGGTGTTATCCCTTCATAGATGCTGTGTACCTCATGTCATCCCTTCATAGATGCTGTATGCCTGATGTCATCCCTTCATAGATGCTGTATGTCTGATGTCATCTCTTCATAAATGCTTTATGCCTGATGTCATCCATTCATAGATGCAGCATGCCTGAGGTCATCCCTTCATAGATGTGGTATGCTTGAGGTCATTCCTTCATAGATGCTGTATGCCTGCTGTCATCGCTTCATAGATGCAGTATGCCTGCTGTTATTCCTTCATGGATGCTGTATGCCTGATGTCATTCCTTCATAGATGCTGTATGCCTGATGTCATCCCTTCATAGATGCTGTATGCTTGATGTTATCCCTTCATGGATGCTGTATGCCTGATGTAATCACTTCATAGATGCGGCATGTCTGATGTCATCCTTTCATAGATGCAGTATGTCTGATGTAATCCCTTCATAGATGCTGTATGCCTGATGTCATTACTTCATAGATGCAGTATGCCTGATGTTAGCTCTTCATAGATGATATATGCCAGATGTCATCCCGTTATAGATGTTGTATTTTTGATGTCGTCCCTTCATAGTTGCTGCATACCTGATGTCATCCCTTCATAGATGCGGTATGCCTGATGTCATCCCATCATATATGCTGTATACCAGATGTCATCCGTTCATAGGATCATTGGATATCTGGAGGTTACTAGGCTAATGGTTCTGGGCCCCTTACAAGCCTAGCCAAGAGTTTATCCACAAAAAGAAACCTCAGTCAGCACCTGTCACCCCTGTCAGTGAGGGACACAGGTGGAACCTCTGGTACAAATTTGTGTTTTCCCATCTACTCATCAAGGTTGAGCTTGAAGAGGGTCAGCGATATAATCTGTTTGATGTGAGCAGGAAGTCTATTCCAGAGATGGGGCAGTCTCTGCAAGACAAACCTGTCTCTCCAGCAGGTTTAGTTGATGTCACATATTAGATTCTGGTATGCTGTAGATTCTGTATGTCTGATGTCATCCCTTCATAGATGCTGTATACCTGATGTCATCCCTTCATAGATGCTGTACGACTGATGTCATCCCTTCACAGATGATGTATGCCTGATGTCATCCCTTCATAGATGATGTATACATGATGTCATCCCTTTGTAGAGGCTGTATGCCTGATGTCATCCTTTAATAGATGTATGCCTGATGTCATCCCTTCATAGATTCTGTATTCCTGATGTCATCCCTTCACAGATGCTGTATGCCTGATATTATCCCTTCATAGATGAGATATGCTTGAGGTCATCCCTTCATAGATACTGTATGCCTGATGTCATGCCTCTGCAAGACAAAACTGTCTTTCCAGCAGGTTTTGTTGATGCCAGATATTAGATTCAGGTATGCCGTAGATGTTGTATGCGTGATGTCATCTTTTCATCTATGTTGTATGCCAGATGTCATACCTTCATAGATGCTGTATGCTTGATGTTATCCCTTCATAGATGCGGTATACCTGATGTCGTCCTTTCATAGATACTGTATGCCTGATGGCATCCCCTTCATAGATGCTGTATATCTGATGGCATTCCTTCATAGATGCGGTAAGCCTGAAGTCATCCCGTCATAGATGCGGTATGCCTGATGTCATCCCTTCATAGATGCTGTATGCCTGATGTCATCTCTTCATAGATGCTGTAAGCCTGATGTCATGCCTCTGCAAGACAAACCTGTCTCTCCAGCAGGTTTGTTTGATGCTGCATATTAGATTCAGGTATGCTGAAGACGCTGTATGCCTCATGTCATCTTTTCAAAGATGCTGTATGCCTGATGTCATCCCTTCATAGATGCAGTATACCTGATGTCATCCTTTCATAGATGCTGTATGCCTGATGTCATCCCTTCATAGATGTGGTATGCCTGATGTCATCCTTTCATAGATGATGTATGCCTGATGTCATCCATTCATAGATGCAGTATGTCTGATGTCATCCCTTCATAGATGTGGTATACCTGATGTCCTCCCTTCATAGATGCTGTATGCCTGATGTCATGCCTTCATAGATATGGAATGCCTAATGTCATACCTTCATAGATGCTGTATACTGGATGTCATCCTTTCATAGATGCTGTATGCCTGATGTCATCCCTTCATGCATGCATATGCCCAAAGTCATCCCTTCATAGATGTTGCATGCCTGATGTCATCCATTCATAGATGCAGTATGTTTGATGTCATCCCTTCATAGATGTGGTATACCTGATGTCATCCCTTCATAGATGCTATACTTCTGATGTCATCCCTTCATAGATGCTGTATGCCTCATGTCATCCCATCATGGATGCAGTATGCCTGATGTCATCCCTCCATAGATGCAGTATGCCTGATGTCATCCCTTCATAGATACTGTATGTCTGATGTCATCCTTCATAGATGCGGTATGCCTGAGGTCATCCCTTCATAGATGCTGTAAGCTTGATGTCATGCCTCTGCAAGACAAACCTGTCTCTCCAGCAGGTTTTGTTAATGCTGCATATTAGATTCAGGTATGCTAAATATGCTGTATGCCTCATGTCATCTTTTCAAAGATGCTGTAAGCATGATGTCATCCCTTCATAGATGCTGTATACCTGATGTCATCCTTTCATAGATGCTCTATGCCTGATGTCATCCCTTCATAGATGTGGTATGCTTGATGTCATCCTTTCATAGATGCTGTATGCCTGATGTCAACCATTCATAGATGCAGTATGTCTGATGTCATCCCTTCATAGATGTGGTATACCTGATGTCATCCCTTCATAGATGCTGTACGCCTGATGTCATCCCTTCATAGATATGGAATGTCTGATGTCATCCCTTCGTAGATGCTATATACCGGATGTCATCCTTTCATAGATGCTGTATGCTTGATGTCATCCCTTCATACATGCATATACCCGAAGTCATCCCTTCATAGATGCTGTATGCCTGATGTCATCCATTCATAGATTCAGTATGTCTGATGTCATCCCTTCATAGATGTGGTATACCTGATGTCATCCCTTCATAGATGCTATACGTCTGATGTCATCCCTTCATAGATGCTGTATGCCTGATATCATCCCTTCATACATGCAGTATGCTTGATGTCATCCTTTCATAGATGCTGTATGCCTGATGTCATCTATTCATAGATGTTGTATACCTGATGTCATCCCTTTATAGATGCTGTATGCCAGATGTCATCCCTCCATAGATGCAGTATGCCTGATGTCATCCCTTCATAGATACTGTATGTCTGATGTCATCCCTTCATAGATGCGGTATGTCTGAACTCATCCCTCCGTAGATGCAGTATGCCTGATGTCATCCCTTCATAGATACTGTATGTCTGATGTCATCCCTTCATAGATGTGGTATGTCTGAACTCATCCCTTCATAGATGCGGTATGCCTGAGGTCATCCCTTCATAGATGTGGTATGCTTGAGGTCATCCCTTCATAGATGCTGTATGCCTGATGTCATCCCTTCATAGATGCTGTATGTCTGATGTCATCTCTTCAGAGATGCTTTATGCCTGATATCATCCATTCATAGATGCAGCATGCCTGAGGTCATCCCTTCATAGATGTGGTATGCTTGAGGTCATCCCTTCATAGATGCTGTATGCCTGCTGTCATCGCTTCATAGATGCAGTATGCCTGCTCTTATTCCTTCATGGATGCTGTATGCCTGATGTCATTCCTTCATAGATGCTGTATGCCTGATGTCATCCATTCATAGATGCAGCATGCCTGAGGTCATCCCTTCATAGATGTGGTATGCTTGAGGTCATTCCTTCATAGATGCTGTATGCCTGCTGTCATCGCTTCATAGATGCAGTATGCCTGCTGTTATTCCTTCATGGATGCTGTATGCCTGATATCATTCCTTCATAGATGCTGTATGCCTGATGTCATCCCTTCATAGATGCTGTATGCTTGATGTTATCCCTTCATGGATGCTGTATGCCTGATGTAATCACTTCATAGATGCGGCATGTCTGATGTCATCCTTTCATAGATGCAGTATGTCTGATGTAATCCCTTCATAGATGCTGTATGCCTGATGTCATTACTTCATAGATGCAGTATGCCTGATGTTAGCTCTTCATAGATGATATATGCCAGATGTCATCCCGTTATAGATGTTGTATTTTTGATGTCGTCCCTTCATAGTTGCTGCATACCTGATGTCATCCCTTCATAGATGCGGTATGCCTGATGTCATCCCATCATATATGCTGTATACCAGATGTCATCCGTTCATAGGATCATTGGATATCTGGAGGTTACTAGGCTAATGGTTCTGGGCCCCTTACAAGCCTAGCCAAGAGTTTATCCACAAAAAGAAACCTCAGTCAGCACCTGTCACCCCTGTCAGTGAGGGACACAGGTGGAACCTCTGGTACAAATTTGTGTTTTCCCATCTACTCATCAAGGTTGAGCTTGAAGAGGGTCAGCGATATAATCTGTTTGATGTGAGCAGGAAGTCTATTCCAGAGATGGGGCAGTCTCTGCAAGACAAACCTGTCTCTCCAGCAGGTTTAGTTGATGTCACATATTAGATTCTGGTATGCTGTAGATTCTGTATGTCTGATGTCATCCCTTCATAGATGCTGTATACCTGATGTCATCCCTTCATAGATGCTGTACGACTGATGTCATCCCTTCACAGATGATGTATGCCTGATGTCATCCCTTCATAGATGATGTATGCATGATGTCATCCCTTTGTAGAGGCGGTATGCCTGATGTCATCCTTTAATAGATGTATGCCTGATGTCATCCCTTCATAGATTCTGTATTCCTGATGTCATCCCTTCACAGATGCTGTATGCCTGATATTATCCCTTCATAGATGAGATATGCTTGAGGTCATCCCTTCATAGATACTGTATGCCTGATGTCATGCCTCTGCAAGACAAAACTGTCTTTCCAGCAGGTTTTGTTGATGCCAGATATTAGATTCAGGTATGCCGTAGATGTTGTATGCGTGATGTCATCTTTTCATCTATGTTGTATGCCAGATGTCATACCTTCATAGATGCTGTATGCTTGATGTTATCCCTTCATAGATGCGTATACCTGATGTCGTCCTTTCATAGATACTGTATGCCTGATGGCATCCCTTCATAGATGCTGTATATCTGATGGCATTCCTTCATAGATGCGTAAGCCTGAGGTCATCCCGTCATAGATGCGGTATGCCTGATGTCATCCCTTCATAGATGCTGTATGCCTGATGTCATCTCTTCATAGATGCTGTAAGCCTGATGTCATGCCTCTGCAAGACAAACCTGTCTCTCCAGCAGGTTTGTTTGATGCTGCATATTAGATTCAGGTATGCTGAAGACGCTGTATGCCTCATGTCATCTTTTCAAAGATGCTGTATGCCTGATGTCATCCCTTCATAGATGCAGTATACCTGATGTCATCCTTTCATAGATGCTGTATGCCTGATGTCATCCCTTCATAGATGTGGTATGCCTGATGTCATCCTTTCATAGATGATGTATGCCTGATGTCATCCATTCATAGATGCAGTATGTCTGATGTCATCCCTTCATAGATGTGGTATACCTGATGTCCTCCCTTCATAGATGCTGTATGCCTGATGTCATGCCTTCATAGATATGGAATGCCTGATGTCATACCTTCATAGATGCTGTATACTGGATGTCATCCTTTCATAGATGCTGTATGCCTGATGTCATCCCTTCATACATGCATATGCCCAAAGTCATCCCTTCATAGATGTTGCATGCCTGATGTCATCCATTCATAGATGCAGTATGTTTGATGTCATCCCTTCATAGATGTGGTATACCTGATGTCATCCCTTCATAGATGCTATACTTCTGATGTCATCCCTTCATAGATGCTGTATGCCTCATGTCATCCCATCATGGATGCAGTATGCCTGATGTCATCCCTCCATAGATGCAGTATGCCTGATGTCATCCCTTCATAGATACTGTATGTCTGATGTCATCCCTTCATAGATGCGGTATGCCTGAGGTCATCCCTTCATAGATGCTGTAAGCTTGATGTCATGCCTCTGCAAGACAAACCTGTCTCTCCAGCAGGTTTTGTTAATGCTGCATATTAGATTCAGGTATGCTAAATATGCTGTATGCCTCATGTCATCTTTTCAAAGATGCTGTAAGCATGATGTCATCCCTTCATAGATGCTGTATACCTGATGTCATCCTTTCATAGATGCTCTATGCCTGATGTCATCCCTTCATAGATGTGGTATGCTTGATGTCATCCTTTCATAGATGCTGTATGCCTGATGTCAACCATTCATAGATGCAGTATGTCTGATGTCATCCCTTCATAGATGTGGTATACCTGATGTCATCCCTTCATAGATGCTGTACGCCTGATGTCATCCCTTCATGGATATGGAATGTCTGATGTCATCCCTTCATAGATGCTATATACCGGATGTCATCCTTTCATAGATGCTGTATGCTTGATGTCATCCCTTCATACATGCATATACCCGAAGTCATCCCTTCATAGATGTTGTATGCCTGATGTCATCCATTCATAGATTCAGTATGTCTGATGTCATCCCTTCATAGATGTGGTATACCTGATGTCATCCCTTCATAGATGCTATACGTCTGATGTCATCCCTTCATAGATGCTGTATGCCAGATATCATCCCTTCATACATGCAGTATGCTTGATGTCATCCTTTCATAGATGCTGTATGCCTGATGTCATCTATTCATAGATGTTGTATACCTGATGTCATCCCTTTATAGATGCTGTATGCCAGATGTCATCCCTCCATAGATGCAGTATGCCTGATGTCATCCCTTCATAGATACTGTATGTCTGATGTCATCCCTTCATAGATGCGGTATGTCTGAACTCATCCCTCCGTAGATGCAGTATGCCTGATGTCATCCCTTCATAGATACTGTATGTCTGATGTCATCCCTTCATAGATGTGGTATGTCTGAACTCATCCCTTCATAGATGCGGTATGCCTGAGGTCATCCCTTCATAGATGTGGTATGCTTGAGGTCATCCCTTCATAGATGCTGTATGCCTGATGTCATCCCTTCATAGATGCTGTATGTCTGATGTCATCTCTTCAGAGATGCTTTATGCCTGATATCATCCATTCATAGATGCAGCATGCCTGAGGTCATCCCTTCATAGATGTGGTATGCTTGAGGTCATCCCTTCATAGATGCTGTATGCCTGCTGTCATCGCTTCATAGATGCAGTATGCCTGCTCTTATTCCTTCATGGATGCTGTATGCCTGATGTCATTCCTTCATAGATGCTGTATGCCTGATGTCATCCCTTCATAGATGCTGTATGCTTGATGTTATCCCTTCATGGATGCTGTATGCCTGATGTAATCACTTCATAGATGCGGCATGTCTGATGTCATCCTTTCATAGATGCAGTATGTCTGATGTAATCCCTTCATAGATGCTGTATGCCTGATGTCATCCCTTCATAGATGCAGTATGCCTGATGTTAGCTCTTTATGGATGATATATGCCAGATGTCATCCCTTCATAGATGTATTTTTGATGTTGTCCCATATAGTTGCTGCATACCTGATGTCATCCCTTCATAGATGTGGTATGCCTGATGTCATCCCATCATACATGCTGTATACCAGATGTCATCCGTTCATAGGATCATTGGATCACTGGAGGTTACTAGGCTAATGGTTCTGGGCCCCTTACAAGCCTAGCCAAGAGTTAATCCACAAAAAGAAACCTCAGTCAGCACCTGTCACCCCTGTCAGTGAGGGACACAGGTGGAACCTCTGGTACAAATTTGTGTTTTCCCATCTACTCATCAAGGTTGAGCTTGAAGAGGGTCAGCGATATAATCTGTTTGATGTGAGCAGGAAGTCTATTCCAGAGATGGGGCAGTCTCTGCAAGACAAACCTGTCTCTCCAGCAGGTTTAGTTGATGTCACATATTAGATTCTGGTATGCTGTAGATTCTGTATGTCTGATGTCATCCCTTCATAGATGCTGTATACCTGATGTCATCCCTTCATAGATGCTGTATGACTGATGTCATCCCTTCACAGATGATGTATGCCTGATGTCATCCCTTCATAGATGATGTATGCCTGATGTCATCCCTTTGTAGAGGCTGTATGCCTGATGTCATCCTTTCATAGATGTATGCCTGATGTCATCCATTCATAGATTCTGTATTCCTGATGTCATCCCTTCACAGATGCTGTATGCCTGATATTATCCCTTCATAGATGAGATATGCTTGAAGTCATCCCTTCATAGATACTGTATGCCTGATGTCATGCCTCTGCAAGACAAAACTGTATTTCCAGCAGGTTTAGTTGATGTCACATATTAGATTCTGGTATGCTGTAGATACTGTATGTCTGATGTCATCCCTTCATAGATGCTGTATACCTGATGTCATCCCTTCATAGATGCTGTATGACTGATGTCATCCCTTCACAGATGATGTATGCCTGATGTCATCCCTTCATAGATAATATATGCCTGATGTCATCCCTTTGTAGAGGCTGCATGCCTGATGTCATCCTTTCATAGATGTATGCCTGATGTCATCCCTTCATAGATTCTGTATTCCTGATGTCATCCCTTCACAGATGCTGTATGCCTGATATTATCCCTTCATAGATGAGATATGCTTGAGGTCATCCCTTCATAGATACTGTATGCCTGATGTCATGCCTCTGCAATACAAAACTGTCTTTCCAGCAGGTTTTGTTGATGCCACATATTAGATTCAGGTATGCCGTAGATGTTGTATGCGTGATGTCATCTTTTCATCTATGTTGTATGCCAGATGTCATCCCTTCATAGATACTGTATGCTTGATATTATCCCTTCATAGATGCGGTATACCTGATGTCATCCTTTCATAGATACTGTATGCCTGATGGCATCCCCTTCATAGATGCTGTATATCTGATGGCATTCCTTCATAGATGCGGTAAGCCTGAGGTCATCCTGTCATAGATGCTGTATGCCTGACGTCATCCCTTCATAGATGCTGTATGCCTAATGTCATCCCTTCATACATGCAGTATGCCTGATGTCATCTCTTCATAGATGCTTTATGCCTGATGTCATCCATTCATAGATGCTGTACACCTTGTGTCATGTCATCATAGATGCTGTATGCCTGATGGCATCCCTTCATAGATGCCATATGCCTGATGTCATCCCTTCGTAGATGCAGTATGCCTGATGTCATCCCTTCATAGATGCGGTATACCTGATGTCATCCTTTCATAGATGCTGTATGCCTGATGTCATCCCTTCATAGATTTGGTATGCCTTATGTCACTCCTTCATAGATGCTGTATGCCTGATGTCATCCCTTTGTAGAGGTTGTATGCCTGATGTCATCCTTTCATAGATGTATGCCTGATGCTATCCCTTCATAGATTCTGTATACCTGATGTCAACCCTTCATAGATGCTGTATGCCTGATGTCATCCCTTCATAGATGCGGTATGCCTGAGGTCATCCCCTCATAGATGCTGTAAGCCTGATGTCATGCCTCTGCAAGACAAACCTGTCTCTCCAGCAGGTTTGTTTGATGCTGCATATTAGATTCAGGTATGCTGAAGACGCTGTATGCCTCATGTCATCTTTTCAAAGATGGTGTATGCCTGATGTCATCCCTTCATAGATGCAGTATACCTGATGTCATCCTTTCATAGATGCTGTATGCCTGATGTCATCCCTTCATAGATGTGGTATGCCTGATGTCATCCTTTCATAGATGCTGTATGCCTGATGTCATCCATTCATAGATGTAGTATGTCTGATGTCATCCCTTCATAGATGTGGTATACCTGATGTCCTCCCTTCATAGATGGTGTATGCCTGATGTCATCTCTTCATAGATATGGAATGCCTGATGTCATCCCTTCATAGATGCTGTATGCCTGATGTCATCCCTTCTTAGATGCTGTATGCCTGATGTCAACCCTCCATAGCTGCAATATGCCTGAGGTCATCCCTTCATAGATGCTGTATTTCTGATGTCATGCCTCTGCACGACAAACCTGTCTCTCCAGCAGGTTTTGTTGATGCCGCATATTAGATTCAGTTATGCTGTAGATGCTGTATGCCTGATGTCATCTTTTCATAGATACTGTATGCCTGGTGGCATCCCCTTCATAGATGCTGTATATCTGATGTCATCCCTTCATAGATGCGGTATGCCTGATGTCATCCCTTCATAGATGTTGTATGCCTGATGTCATACCTTTGTAGAGCTTATATGCCTGATGTCATCCTTTCACAGATGTTGTATGCCTGATGTCATCCCTTGATAAATTCTGTATTCCTGATGCCATCCCTTCATAGATGCTGTATGCCTGATGTCATCTCTTCATAGATGTATTCCTGAGGTCATCCCTTCATAGATTCTGTATACCTGATGTCATTCCTTCATAGATGATGTATGCCTGATGTCATCCCTTCATAGATGCAGTACATCTGAGGTCATCCCTTCTTTGATGATGTATTCCTGATGTCATGCCTCTACAAGACAAACCTCTCTCTCCAGCAGGTTTTGTTGATGCTGCATATTAGATTCAGGTATGCTGTAGATGCTGTATGCTTGATGTCATCTTTTCATAGATGCTATGTGCCTGAGGTCATCCCTTCATAGATGCTGTATACCTGATGTCATCCTTTCATAGATGCTGTATGCCTGATGTCATCCCTTCATAGATGCAGTATACCTGATGTCATCCCTTCATAGATGCTGCAGGCCTGATGTCATCCCTTTGTAGATGCAGTATGCCTGATGTCATCCCTTCATAGATGTGGCATGCCTGATGTCATCTTTTCATAAACACAGTATGCCTGATGTCATCCCTTCATAGACTTGGCATGCCCAATGTCATCACTTCATAGATATGGTATGTCTGATGTCATCCCTTCATAGATGCTGTATCTCTGATGTCATCCCTTCATAGATGATGTATGTCTGATGTCATCCCTTCAAAGATGCTTTATGCCTGATGTCATCCCTTTGTAGAGGCTGTATGCCTGCTGTCATCCTTTCATAGATGTATGCCTCATGTCATCCCTTCATAGATTCTGTATTCCTAATGTCATCCCTTCACAGATGCTGTATGCCTGATGCCATCCCCTCATAGATGCGATATGCTTGAGATCATCCCTTCATAGATACTGTATGCCTGATGTCATGCCTCTGCAAGACAAAACTGTCTCTCCAGCAGGTTTTTTTGTTGCCGCATATTAGATTCAGGTATGCTGTGGATGCTGTATGTGTGATGTCATCTTTTCATCGATGTTGTAGGCCTGATTTCATCCCTTCATAGATGCTGTATACCTGATGTCATCCTTTCATAGACGCTATATGCCTGATGGCATCCCTTCATATATGCTGTATATCTGATATCATTCCTTCATAGATGCGATATTCCTGAGGACATCCCTTCATAGATGGGGTATGCCTGATGTCATCCCTTCATAGATGTGGTATGCCTGAAGTCATCCTTTCATAGATGCTGTATGCCTGATGTCATCCATTCATAGATGTGATATACCTGATGCCATCCCTTCATAGACGCTGTATGCCTAATGTCATCCCTTCATAGATACAGAATACCTGACGTCGTCCCTTCGTAGATGCTGTATACTGGATGTCATCCTTTCATAGATGCTGTATGCTTGATGTCATCCCTTCATACATGCATATGCCCGAAGTCATCCCTTCATAGATGCTGTATGCCTGATGTCATCCATTCATAGATGCAGTATGTCTGATGTCATCCCTTCATAGATGTGGTATACCTGATGTCATCCCTTCATAGATGCTATACGTCCGATGTCATCCCTTCATAGATGCGGTATGCCTGATGTCATCCCTTTATAGATGCTGTATGCCTGATGTCATCCCTTCATAGATGCAGTATGCTTGATGTCATCCCTTCATACATGCAGTATACCTGGTGTCATCCCTTTATAGATGCATTATGCCTGATGTCATCCCTTAATAGATGCTGCATGCCTGATGTCATCCCTTCGTAGATGCAGAATGCCTGATGTCATCCCTTCATAGATGTGGTATGTCTGATGTCATCTCTTCATAGACACAGTATGCCTAATGTCATCCCTTTATAGATGCTGTAAACCTGATGTCATCCTTTCATAGATGCTGTATGCCTGGTGTCATCCCTTCATAGATGTGGTATGCCTGATGGAATCCTTCATAGATGTGGTAAGCTTGATGTCATCCCTTCATAGATACTGTATGCCTGATGTCATCCCTTTGTAGAGGCTGTATGCCTAATGTAATCTTTTTATAGATATATGCCTGATGTCATCCCTTCATAGATTCTGTAATCCCGATATCATCCCTTCATAGATGCTGTATGCCTGATGTCATCCCTTCTTAGAAGTTGTATGCCTGATGTCAACCCTTTATAAATGCAGTATGCCTGAGGTCATCCCTTCATAGACGCTGTATGCCTGATGTCATCCCTCCGTAGATGCAGTATGCCTGATGTCATCCCTTCATAGATACTGTATGTCTGATGTCATCCCTTCATAGATGCGGTATGTCTGAACTCATCCCTTCATAGATGCGGTATGCCTGATGTCATCCCTTCATAGATGCTGTATGCCTGATGTCATCCCTTCATATATGCAGTATACCTGATGTCATCCCTTTATAGACGCTGTATGCCTGATGTCATCCCTTCATAGGTGTAGTATGCCTAATGTCATCCCTTTATAGATGCTGTATACCTGCTGTCATCCTTTCATAGATGCTGTATGCCTGGTGTCATCCCTTTATAGATATGGTATGCCTGATGGAATCCTTCATAGATGTGGTATGCTTGATGTCACCCCTTCATAGATTCTGTATTCCTGATGTCATCCCTTCATAGATGCTGTATGCCTGATGTCATCCCTTCTTAGATGCTGTATGCCTGATGTCAACCCTTCATAGATGCGGTATGCCTAAGGTCATCCCTTCATAGATGCTGTATTCCTGATGTCATGCCTCTGCACGACAAACCTGTCTCTCCAGCAGGTTTTGTTGATGCCGCATATTAGATTCAGATATGCTGTAGATGCTGTATGCCTGATGTCATCTTTTCATAGATGATGTATGCCTGATGTCATCCCTTCATAGATGCGGTATGCCTTATGTCATCCTTCATAGATGCGGTATGCCTGATGTCATCCCTTCGTAGATATGGAATGCCTGATGTCATCCCTTCATAGATGCTGTATACTGGATGTCATCCTTTCATAGATGCTGTATGCCTGATGTCATCCCTTCATACATGCATATGCCCAAGGTCAGTCCTTCATAGATGCTGTATGCCTGATGTCATCCATTCATAGATGCAGTATGTTTGATGTCATCCCTTCATAGATGTGGTATACCTGATGTCAGCCCTTCGTAGATGCTATACTTCTGATGTCATCCCTTCTTAGATGCTGTATGCCTGATGTCATCCCTTCATGGATGCAGTATGCCTGATGTCATCCCTTCGTAGATGCAGTATGCCTGATGTCATCCCTTCATAGATACTGTATGTCTGATGTCATCCCTTCATAGATGCGGAATGTCTGAACTCATCCCTTCATAGATGCGGTGTGCCTGATGTCATCCCTTCATAGATGAGGTATGCCTGATGTCATCCCTTCATAGATGCGGTATGCTGAGGTCATCCCTTCATAGATGCTGTAAGCTTGATGTCATGCCTCTGCAAGACAAACCTGTCTCTCCAGCAGGTTTTGTTGATGCTGTATATTAGATTCAGGTATGCTGAATATGCTGTATGCCTCATGTCATCTTTTCAAAGATGCTGTAAGGATGATGTCATCCCTTCATAGATGCTGTATACCTGATGTCATCCTTTCATAGATGCTGTATACCTGATGTCATCCCTTCATAGATGTGGTATGCCTGATGTCATCCTTTCATATATGCTGTATGCCTGATATCATCCATTCATAGATGCAGTATGCCTGATGTCATCCCTTCATAGATGTGGTATACCTGATGTCATCCCTTCGTAGATGCAGTATGCCTGATGTCATCCCTTCATAGATGTGGTATGCCTGATGTCATCTCTTCATAGACACAGTATGCCTGATGTCATCCCTTCATAGACTTGGCATGCCCAATGTCATCCCTTCATAGATATGGTATGCCTGATGTCACCCCTTCATAGATGCTGTATGCCTGATGTCATCCCTTCATAGATACGGAATGTCTGATGTCATCCCTTCGTAGATGCTGTATACCGGATGTCATCCTTTCATTGATGCTGTATGCTTGATGTCATCCCTTCATACATGCATATGCCCGAAGTCATCCCTTCATAGATGCTGTATGCCTGATATCATCCATTCATAGATGCAGTATGCCTGATGTCATCCCTTCATAGATGTGGTATACCTGATGTCATCCCTTCGTAGATGCAGTATGCCTGATGTCATCCCTTCATAGATGTGGTATGCCTGATGTCATCTCTTCATAGACACAGTATGCCTGATGTCATCCCTTCATAGACTTGGCATGCCCAATGTCATCCCTTCATAGATATGGTATGCCTGATGTCACCCCTTCATAGATGCTGTATGCCTGATGTCATCCCTTCATACATGCAGTATACCTGATGTCATCCCTTTATAGATGCTGTATGCCTGATGTCATCCCTTCATAGGTGCAGTATGCCTAATATCATCCCTTCATAAATGCTGTATACCTGATGTCATCCTTTCATAGATGCTGTATGCCTGATGTCATCCCTTCATAGACGTGGTATGCCTGATGGAAACCTTAATAGATGTGGTATGCTTGATGTCATGCCTTCATAGATACTGTATGCTTGATGTCATCCCTTTGTAGAGGCTGTATGCCTAATATCATCTTATTATAGAAATATGCCTGATGTCATCCCTTCATAGATTCTGTATTCCTGATGTCATCCCTTTATAGATGCTCTATGCCTGATGTCATCCCTTCTTAGATGCTGTATGCCTGATGTCAACCCTCCATAGCTGCGATATGCCTGAGGTCATCCCTTCATAGATGCTGTATTTCTGATGTCATGCCTCTGCACGACAAACCTGTCTCTCCAGCAGGTTTTGTTGAGGCTGTATATTAGATTCAGGTATGCTGAATATGCTGTATGCCTCATGTCATCTTTTCAAAGATGCTGTAAGCATGATGTCATCCCTTCATAGATGCTGTATACCTAATGTCATCCTTTGATAGAAGCTGTATGCCTGATGTCATCCCTTCATAGATGTGGTATGCCTGATGTCATCCTTTCATAGATGCTGTATGCCTGATATCATCCATTCATAAATGCAGTATGTCTGATGTCATCCCTTCATAGATGTGGTATACCTGATGTCATCCCTTCATAGATGCTGTATGCCTGATGTCATCCCTTCATAGATACGGAATGTCTGATGTCATCCCTTTGTAGATGCTGTATACCAGATGTCATACTTTCATAGATGCTGTATGCTTGATGTCATCCCTTCATACATGCATATGCCCAAAGTCATCCCTTCATAGATGCTGTATGCCTGATGGCATCTATTCATAGATGCAGTATGTCTGATGTCATCCCTTCATAGATGTGGTATACCTGATGTCATCCCTTCATAGATACTATACGTCTAATGTCATCCTTTCAGAGATGCGGTATGCCTGATGTCATCCCTTCATAGATGCTGTATGCCTGATGTCATCCCTTCATACATGCAGTATACTTGATGTCATCCCTTCATAGATGCTGTATACCTGATGTCATCTATTCATAGATGTTGTATACCTGATGTCATCCCTTTATAGATGCTGTATGCCTGATGTCATCCCTCCGTAGATGCAGTATGCCTGATGTCATCCCTTCCTAGATACTGTATGTCTGATGTCATCCCTTCATAGATGCGGTATGTCTGAACTCATCCCTTCATAGATGTGGTATGCCTGATGGCATCCCTTCATAGATGCTGTATGCCTGATGTCATCCCTTCATACATGCAGTATACCTGATGTCATCCCTTTATAGATGCTGTATGCCTGATGTCATCCCTTCATAGGTGCAGTATGCCTAATGTCATCCCTTCATAAATGCTGTATACCTGATGTCATCCTTTCATAGATGCTGTATGCCTGATGTCATCCCTTCATAGATGTGGTATGCCTGATGGAATCCTTCATAGATGTGGTATGCTTGATGTCATGCCTTCATAGATACTGTATGCCTGATGTCATCCCTTTGTAGAGGCTGTATGCCTAATGTCATCTTTTTATAGCTATATGCCTGATGTCATCCCTTCGTAGACTCTGTATTCCTGATGTCATCCCTTCATAGATACCGTATGCCTGATGTCATCCCTTCTTAGATGCTGTATGCCTGATGTCAACCCTCCATAGCTGCAATATGCCTGAGGTCATCCCTTCATAGATGCTGTATTTCTGATGTCATGCCTCTGCACGACAAACCTGTCTCTCCAGCAGCTTTTGTTGATGCCGCATATTAGATTCAGTTATGCTGTAGATGCTGTATGCCTGATGTCATCTTTTCATAGATGCTGTATGCCTGATGTCATTCCTTCATAGATGCGGTATGCCTTATGTCATCCTTCATAGATGTGGTATGCCTGATGTCATCCCTTCATAGATGCTGTATGCCTGACGTCATCCCTTTGTAGAGCTTATATGCCTGATGTCATCCTTTCACAGATGTTGTATGCCTGATGTCATCCCTTGATAAATTCTGTATTCCTGATGCCATCCCTTCATAGATGCTGTATGCCTGATGTCATCTCTTCATAGATGTGGTATTCCTGAGGTCATCCCTTCATAGATTCTGTATGCCTGATGTCATCCCTTTGTAGAGCTTATATGCCTGATGTCATCCTTTCACAGATGTTGTATGCCTGATGTCATCCCTTGATAAATTCTGTATTCCTGATGCCATCCCTTCATAGATGCTGTATACCTGATGTCATCCCTTCATAGAGGATGTATGCCTGATGTCATCCCTTCATAGATGCAGTATACCTGAGGTCATCCCTTCTTTGATGATGTATTCCTGATGTCATGCCTCTACAAGACAAACCTCTCTCTCCAGCAGGTTTTGTTGATGCTGCATATTAGATTCAGGTATGCTGTAGATGCTGTATGCTTGATGTCATCTTTTCATAGATGCTATGTGCCTGAGGTCATCCCTTCATAGATGCTGTATACCTGATGTCATCCTTTCATAGATGCTGTATGCCTGATGTCATCCCTTCATAGATGCAGTATGCTTGATGTCATCCCTTCATAGATGTGGTATCGCCTGATGTCATCTCTTCATAGACACAGTATGCCTGATGTCATCCCTTCATAGACTTGGCATGCCCAATGTAATCCCTTCATAAATATGGTATGTCTGATGTCATCCCTTCATAGATGCTGAATGTCTGATGTCATCCCTTCATAGATGATGTATGTCGGATCTCATCCCTTCAAAGATGCTTTATGCCTAATGTCATCCCTTTGTAGTGGCTGTATGCCTGCTGTCATCCTTTCATAGATGTATGCCTCATGTCATCCCTTCATAGATTCTGTATTCCTAATGTCATCCCTTCACAGATGCTGTATGCCTGATGTCATCGCTTCATAGATGCGGTATGCTTGAGGTCATCCCTTCATAGATACTGTATGCCTGATGTCATGCCTCTGCAAGACAAAACTGTCTCTCCAGCAGGTTTTGTTGTTGCCGCATATTAGATTCGGGTATGCTGTAGATGCTGTATGCGTGATGTCATCTTTTCATCGATGTTGTATGCCTGATATCATCCCTTCATAGATGCTGTATACCTGATGTCATCCTTTCATAGACGCTATATGCCTGATGGCATCCCTTCATATATGCTGTATATCTGATATCATTCCTTCATAGATGCAATATTCCTGAGGACATCCCCTCATAGATGGGGTATGCCTGATGTCATCCCTTCATAGATGTGGTATGCCTGATGTCATCCTTTCATAGATGCTGTATGCCTGATGTCATCCATTCATAGATGCAGTATGTCTGATGTCATCACTTCATAGATGTGATATACCTGATGTCATCCCTTCATAGACGCTGTATGCCTGATGTCATCCCTTCATAGATACAGAATATCTGAAGTCATCCCTTCGTAGATGCTGTATACCGCATGTCATCCTTTCATAGATGCTGTATGCTTGATGTCATCCCTTCATACATGCATATGCCCGAAGTCATCCCTTCATAGATGCTGTATGCCTGATGTCATCCATTCATAGATGCAGTATGTCTGATGTCATCCATTCATAGATGTGGTATACCTGATGTCATCCCTTCATAGATGCTATACGTCCGATGTCATCTTTTCATAGATGCGGTATGCCTGATGTCATCCCTTCATAGATGTTGTATGCCTGATGTCATCCCTTTGTAGAGCTTATATGCCTGATGTCATCCTTTCACAGATGTTGTATGCCTGATGTCATCCCTTGATAAATTCTGTATTCCTGATGCCATCCCTTCATAGACGCTATATGCCTGATGTCATCTCTTCATAGATGTGGTATTCCTGAGGTCATCCCTTCATAGATTCTGTATACCTGATGTCATCCCTTTATAGATGATGTATGCCTGATGTCATCCCTTCATAGATGCAGTATACCTGAGGTAATCCCTTCTTTGATGATGTATTCCTGATGTCATGCCTCTACAAGAGAAACCTGTCTCTCCAGCAGGTTTTGTTGATGCTGCATATTAGATTCAGGTATGCTGTAGATGCTCTATGCTTGATGTCATCTTTTTATAGATGCTATGTGCCTGAGGTCATCGCTTCATAGATGCTGTATACCTGATGTCATCCTTTCATAGATGCTGTATGCCTGATGTCATCCCTTCATAGATGCAGTATGCCTGATGTCATCCCTTCATAGATGCTGCATGCCTGATGTCATCCCTTCGTAGATGCAGTATGCCTGATGTCATCCCTTCATAGATGTGGTATGCCTGATGTCATCTCTTCATAGACACAGTATGCCTGATGTCATCCCTTCATAGACTTGGCATGCCCAATGTAATCCCTTCATAGATATGGTATGTCTGATGTCATCCCTTCATAGATGCTGTATGTCTGATGTCATCCCTTCATAGATGATGTATGTCAGATCTCATCCTTTCAAAGATGCTTTATGCCTGATGTCATCCCTTTGTAGAGGCTGTATGCCTGCTGTCATCCTTTCATAGATGTATGCCTCATGTCATCCCTTCATAGATTCTGTATTCCTAATGTCATCCCTTCACAGGTGCTGTATGCCTGATGTCATCCCTTCATAGATGCGGTATGCTTGAGGTCATCCCTTCATAGATACTGTATGCCTGATGTCATGCCTCTGCAAGACAAAACTGTCTCTCCAGCAGGTTTTGTTGTTGCCGCATATTAGATTCAGGTATGCTGTAGATGCTGTATGCGTGATGTCATCCTTTCATAGACGCTATATGCCTGATGGCATCCCTTCATATATGCTGTATATCTGATATCATTCCTTCATAGATGCGATATTCCTGAGGACATCCCTTCATAGATGGGGTATGCCTGATGTCATCCCTTCATAGATGTGGTATGCCTGATGTCATCCTTTCATAGATGCTGTATGCCTGATGTCATCCATTCATAGATGCAGTATGTCTGATGTCATCACTTCATAGATGTGATATACCTGATGTCATCCCTTCATAGACGCTGTATGCCTGATGTCATCCCTTCATAGATACAGAATGTCTGAAGTCATCCCTTTGTAGATGCTGTATACCGGATGTCATCCTTTCATAGATGCTGTATGCTTGATGTCATCCCTTCATACATGCATATGCCCGAAGTCATCCCTTCATAGATGCTGTATGCCTGATGTCATCCATTCATAGATGCAGTATGTCTGATGTCATCCATTCATAGATGTGGTATACCTGATGTCATCCCTTCATAGATGCTATACGTCCGATGTCATCCCTTCATAGATGCGGTATGCCTGATGTCATCCCTTCATAGATGTTGTATGCCTGATGCCATCCCTTTGTAGAGCTTATATGCCTGATGTCATCCTTTCACAGATGTTGTATGCCTGATGTCATCCCTTGATAAATTCTGTATTCCTGATGCCATCACTTCATAGATGCTGTATGCCTGATGTAATCTCTTCATAGATGTGGTATTCCTGAGGTCATCCCTTCATAGATTCTGTATACCTGATGTCATGCCTTCATAGATGATGTATGCCTGATGTCATCCCTTCATAGATGCAGTATACCTGAGGTCATCCCTTCTTTGATGATGTATTCCTGATGTCATGCCTCTACAAGACAAACCTGTCTCTCCAGCAGGTTTTGTTAATGCTGCATATTAGATTCAGGTATGCTGTAGGTGCTGTATGCTTGATGTCATCTTTTCATAGATGCTAAGTGCCTGAGGTCATCCCTTCATAGATGCTGTATACCTGATGTCATCCTTTCATAGATGCTGTATGCTTGATGTCATCTCTTCATAGATGCAGTATGCCTGATGTCATCCCTTCATAGATGCTGCATGCCTGATGTCATCCCTTCATAGATGCAGTATGCCTGATGTCATCCCTTCATAGATGTGGTATGCCTGATGTCATCTCTTCATAGACACAGTATGCCTGATGTCATCCCTTCATAGACTTGGCATGCCCAATGTCATCACTTCATAGATATGGTATGTCTGATGTCATCCCTTCGTAGATGCTGTATGTCTGATGTCATCCCTTCATAGATGATGTATGTCTGATGTCATCCCTTCAAAGATGCTTTATGCCTGATGTCATCCCTTTGTAGAGGCTGTATGCCTGCTGTCATCCTTTCATAGATGCGGTATGCTTGAGATCATCCCTTCATAGATACTGTATGCCTGATGTCATGCCTCTGCAAGACAAAACTGTCTCTCCAGCAGGTTTTGTTGTTGCCGCATATTAGATTCAGGTATGCTGTAGATGCCGTATGTGTGATGTCATCTTTTCATCAATGTTGTAGGCCTGATTTCATCCCTTCATAGATGCTGTATACCTGATGTCATCCTTTCATAGACGCTATATGCCTGATGGCATCCCTTCGTATATGCTGTATATCTGATATCATTCCTTCATAGATGCGATATTCCTGAGGACATCCCTTCATAGATGGGGTATGCCTGATGTCATCCCTTCATAGATGTGGTATGCCTGATGTCATCCTTTCATAGATGCTGTATGCCTGATGTCATCCATTCATAGATGCAGTATGTCTGATGTCATCCCTTCATAGATGTGATATACCTGATGTCATCCCTTCATAGACGCTGTATGCCTGATGTCATCCCTTCATAGATACAGAATATCTGACGTCATCCCTTCGTAGATGCTGTATACCGGATGTCATCCTTTCATAGATGCTGTATGCTTGATGTCATCCCTTCATACATGCCTATGCCCAAAGTCATCCCTTCATAGATGATGTATGCCTGATGTCATCCATTCATAGATGCAGTATGTCTGATGTCATCCCTTCATAGATGTGGTATACCTGATGTCATCCCTTCATAGATGCTATACGTCCGAGGTCATCCCTTCATAGATGCGGTATGCCTGATGTCATCTCTTCATAGATGCTGTATGCCTGATTTCATCCCTTCATACATGCAGTATACTTGATGTCATCCCTTCATAGATGCTGTATGTCTGATGTCATCTATTCATAGATGCTCTATACCTGATGTCATCCCTTTATAGATGCTGTATGCCTGATGTCATCCCTCCGTAGATGCAGTATGCCTGATGTCATCCCTTCATAGATACTGTATGTCTGATGTCATCCCTTCATAGATGCGGTATGTCTGAACTCATCCCTTCATAGATGCGGTATGCCTGATGTCATCCCTTCATACATGCTGTATGCCTGATGTTATCCCTTCATACATGCAGTATACCTGATGTCATCCCTTTATAGATGCTGTATGCCTGATGTCATCCCTTCATAGATGCAGTATGCCTGATGTCATCCCTTCATACATGAAGTATACCTGATGTCATCCCTTTATAGACGCAGTATGCCTGATGTCATCCCTTCATAGATGCTGCATGCCTGATGTCATCCCTTCGTAGATGCAGTATGCCTGATGTCATCCCTTCATAGATGTGGTATGCCTGATGTCATCTCTTCATAGACACAGTATGCCTAATGTCATCCCTTTATAGATGCTGTTTACCTGATGTCATCCTTTCATAGATGCTGTATGCCTGGTGTCATCCCTTCATAGATGTGGTATGCCTGATGGAATCCTTCATAGATGTGGTAAGCTTAATGTCATCCCTTCATAGATACTGTATGCCTGATGTCATCCCTTTGTAGAGTCTGTATGCCTAATGTCATCTTTTTATAGATATATGCCTGATGTCATCCCTTCATAGATTCTGTATTCCCGATATCATCCCTTCATAGATGCTGTATGCCTGATGTCAGCCCTTCTTAGATGCTGTATGCCCGATGTCAACCCTTCATAAATGCGGTATGCCTGAGGTCATCCCTTCATAGATGCTGTATTCCTGATGTCATGCCTCTGCACGACAAACCTGTCTCTCCAGCAGGTTTTGTTGATGCCGCATATTAGATTCAGATATGCTGTAGATGCTGTATGCCTGATGTCATCTTTTCATAGATGATGTATGCCTGATGTCATCCCTTCATCGATGCGGTATGCTATATGGCATCCTTCATAGATGCGGTATGCCTGATGTCATCCCTTCATAGATGCTGTATGCCTGATGTCATCCCTTCGTAGATATGGAATGCCTGATGTCATCCCTTCATAGATGCTGTATACTGGATGTCATCCTTTCATAGATGCTGTATGCCTGATGTCATCATTTCATCGATGCGGTATGCTATATGGCATCCTTCATAGATGCGGTATGCCTGATGTCATCCCTTCATAGATGCTGTATGCCTGATGTCATCCCTTCGTAGATATGGAATGCCTGATGTCATCCCTTCATAGATGCTGTATACTGGATGTCATCCTTTCATAGATGCTGTATGCCTGATGTCATCCCTTCATACTTGCATATGCCCAAAGTCATCAATTCATAGATGCTGTATGCCTGATGTCATCCATTCATAGATGCAGTATGTTTGATGTCATCCCTTCATAGATGTGGTATACCTGATGTCAGCCCTTAATAGATGCTATACTTCTGATGTCATCCCTTCTTAGATGCTGTATGCCTCATGTCATCCCTACATGGATGCAGTATGCCTTATGTTATCCTTCATAGATGCGGTACTCCTGAGGTCATCCCTTCATAGATGCTGTAAGCTTGATGTCATGCCTCTGCAAGACAAACCTGTCTCTCCAGCAGGTTTTGTTGATGATGTATATTAGATTCAGGTATGCTGAATATGCTGTATGCCTCATGTCATCTTTTCAAAGATGATGTAAGCATGATGTCATCCCTTCATAGATGCTGTATACCTGATGTCATCCTTTCATAGATGCTGTATGCCTGATGTCATCCCTTCATAGATGTGGTATGCCTGATGTCATCCTTTCATAGATGCTGTATGCCTGATATCATCCATTCATAGATGCAGTATGTCTGATGTCATCCCTTCATAGATGTGGTATACCTGATGTCATCCCTTCATAGATGCCGTATGCCTGATGTCATCCCTTCATAGATACAGAATTTCTGATGTCATCCCTTCGTAGATGCTGTATACCGGATGTCATCCTTTCATAGATGCTGTATGCTTGATGTCATCCCTTCATACATGCATATGCCCGAAGTCATCCCTTCATAGATGCTGTATGCCTGATGGCATCTATTCATAGATGCAGTATGTCTGATGTCATCCCTTCATAGATGTGGTATACCTGATGTCATCCCTTCATAGATGCTATACATCTGATGTCATCCCTTCATAGATGCTGTATGCCTGATGTCATCCCTTCATACATGCAGTATACTTGATGTCATCCCTTCATAGATGCTGTATCCCTGATGTCATCTATTCATAGATGTTGTATACCTGATGTCATCCCTTTATAGATGCTGTATGCCTGATGTCATCCCTCCGTAGATGCAGTATGCCTGATGTCATCCCTTCATAAATACTGTACGTCTGATGTCATCCCTTCATAGATGCGGCATGTCTGAACTCATCCCTTCATAGATGCGGTATGCCTGATGGCATCCCTTCATAGATGCTGTATGCCTGATGTCATCCCTTCATACATGCAGTATACCTGATGTCATCCCTTTATAGATGCTGTATGCCTGATGTCATCCCTTCATAGGTGCAGTATGCCTAATGTCATCCCTTCATAAATGCTGTATACCTGATGTCATCCTTTCATAGATGCTGTATGCCTGATGTCATCCCTTCATAGATGTGGTATGCCTGATGGAATCCTTCATAGATGTGGTATGCTTGATGTCATGCCTTCATAGATACTGTATGCCTGATGTCATCCCTTTGTAGAGGCTGTATGTCTAATGTCATCTTTTTATAGATATATGCCTGATGTCATCCCTTCATAGATTCTGTATTCCTGATATCATCCCTTCATAGATGCTGTATGCCTGATGTCATCCCTTCTTAGATGCTGTATGCCTAATGTCAACCCTCCATAGCTGCGATATGCCTGAGGTCATCCCTTCATAGATGCTGTATTTCTGATGTCATGCCTCTACATGACAAACCTGTCTCTCCAGCAGGTTTTGTTGATGCTGTATATTAGATTCAGGTATGCTGAATATGCTGTATGCCTCATGTCATCTTTTCAAAGATGCTGTAAGCATGATGTCATCCCTTCATAGATGCTGTATACCTGATGTCATCCTTTCATAGATGCTGTATGCCTGATGTCATCCCTTCATAGATGTGGTATGCCTGATGTCATCCTTCATAAATGCTGTATGCCAGATATCATCCATTCATACATGCAGTATGTCTAATGTCATCCCTTCATATATGTGGTATACCTGATGTCATCCCTTCATAGATGCTGTATGCCTGATGTCATCCCTTCATAGATACGGAATGTCTGATGTCATCCCTTCGTAGATGCTGTATACCGGATGTCATTCTTTCATAGATGCTGTATGCTTGATGTCATCCCTTCATACATGCATATGCCCGAAGTCATCTCTTCATAGATGCTGTATGCCTGATGGCATCTATTCATAGATGCTATACGTCTGATGTCATCCCTTCAGAGATGCGGTATGCCTGATGTCATCTCTACATAGATGCTGTATGCCTGATGTCATCCCTTCATATATGCAGTATACTTGATGTCATCCGTTCATAGATGCTGTATACCTGATGTCATCTATTCATAGATGTTGTATACCTGATGTCATCCCTTTATAGATGCTGTATGCCTGATGTCATCTCTCCGGACATGCAGTATGCCTGA
The DNA here is from genome assembly GCF_019279795.1 of Protopterus annectens. Lineage (NCBI taxonomy): Eukaryota > Metazoa > Chordata > Ceratodontiformes > Protopteridae > Protopterus > Protopterus annectens. Next base: position 1,997,651,859 of record NC_056731.1, read on the forward strand.
TGTCATCCCTTCATAGATACTGTATGTCTGATGTCATCCCTTCATAGATGCGGTATGTCTGAACTCATCCCTTCATAGATGTGGTATGCCTGATGGCATCCCTTCATAGATGCTGTATGCCTGATGTCATCCCTTCATACATGCAGTATACCTGAGGTCATCCCTTTATAGATGCTGTATGCCTGATGTCATCCCTTCATAGGTGCAGTATGCCTAATGTCATCCCTTCATAAATGCTGTATACCTGATGTCATCCTTTCATAGATGCTGTATGCCTGATGTCATCCCTTCATAGATGTGGTATGCCTGATGGAATCCTTCATAGATGTGGTATGCTTGATGTCATGCCTTCATAGATACTGTATGCCTGATGTCATCCCTTTGTAGAGGCTGTATGCCTAATGTCATCTTTTTATAGATGTATGCCTGATGTCATCCCTTCATAGACTCTGCATTCCTGATGGCATCCCTTCATAGATGCTGTATGCCTTATGTCATCCCTTCTTAGATGCTGTATGCCTGATGTCAACCCTCCATAGCTGCAATATGCCTGAGGTCAACCCTTCATAGATGCTGTATTTCTGATGTCATGCCTCTGCACGACAAACCTGTCTCTACAGCAGGTTTTATTGATGCCGCATATTAGATTCAGTTATGCTGTAGATGCTGTATGCATTATGTCATCTTTGCATAGATGCTGTATGCCTGATGTCATTCCTTCATAGATGCGGTATGCCTTATGTCATCCTTCATAGATGTGGTATGCCTGATGTCATCCCTTCATAGATGCTGTATGCCTGATGTCATCCCTTTGTAGAGCTTATATGCCTGATGTCATCCTTCCGCAGATGTTGTATGCCTGATGTCATCCCTTGATAAATTCTGTATTCCTGATGCCATCCCTTCCTAGATGCTGTATGCCTGATGTCATCTCTTTATAGATGTGGTATTCCTGAGGTCATCCCTTCATAGATTCTGCATACCTGATGTCATCCCTTCATAGATGATGTATGCCTGATGTCATCCCTTCATAGATGCAGTATACCTGAGGTAGTCCCTTCTTTGATGATGTATTCCTGATGTCATGCCTCTACAAGACAAACCTGTCTCTCCAGCAGGTTTTGTTGATGCTGCATATTAGATTCAGGTATGTTGTAGATGCTGTATGCTTGATGTCATCTTTTCATAGATGCTATGTGCCTGAGGTCATCCCTTCATAGATGCTGTATACCTGATGTCATCCTTTCATAGATGCTGTATGCCTGATGTCATCCCTTCATAGATGCAGTATGCCTGATGTCATCCCTTCATAGATGCTGCATGCCTGATGTCATCCCTTCGTAGATGCAGTATGCCTGATGTCATCCCTTCATAGATGTGGTATGCCCAATGTCATCCCTTCATAGATATAGTATGTCTGAAGTCATCCCTTCATAGATGCTGTATGTCTGATGTCATCCCTTCATAGATGATGTATGTCTGATGTCATCCCTTCAAAGATGCTTTATGCCTGATGTCATCCCTTTGTAGAGGCTGTATGCCTGCTGTCATGCTTTCATAGATGTATGCCTCATGTCATCCCTTCATAGATTCTGTATTCCTAATGTAATCCCTTCACAGATTCTGTATGCCTGATGTCATCCCTTCATAGATGCAGTATGCTTGAGGTCATCCCTTCATAGATAATGTATGCCTGATGTCATGCCTCTGCAAGACAAAACTGTCTCTCCAGCAGGTTTTGTTGTTGCCGCATATTAGATTCAGGTATGCTGTAGATGCTGTATGCGTGGTCATCTTTTCATCGATGTTGTATGCCTGATTTCATCCCTTCATAGATGCTATATACCTGATGTCATCCTTTCATAGATGCTATATGCCTGATGGCATCCCTTCATATATGCTGTATATCTGATATCATTCCTTCATAGATGCGATATTCCTGAGGACATCCCTTCATAGATGGGGTATGCCTGATGTCATCCCTTCATAGATGTGGTATGCCTGATGTCATCCTTTCATAGATGCTGTATGCCTGATGTCATCCATTCATAGATGCAGTATGTCTGATGTCATCCCTTCATAGATACAGAATGTCTGATGTCATCCCTTAGTAGATGCTGTATACCGGTTGTTATCCTTTCATAGATGCTCAATGCTTGATGTCATCCCTTCATACATGCATATGCCCAAAGTCATCCCTTCATAGATGCTGTATGCCTGATGTCATCCATTTATAGATGCAGTATGTCTGATGTCATCCCTTCATACATGCAGTATACTGGATGTCATCCCTTCATAGATGCTGTATGCCTGATGTCATCCCTTCATAGATGCGGTATGCCTGATGTCATCCCTTCATAGATGCGGTATGCCTGATAGCATCCCTCCATAGATGCAGTATGCCTGATGTCATCCCTTCATAGATGCTGTATGCCTGATGTCATCTATTCATAGATGCTGTATACCTGATGTCATCCTTTCATAGATGCTGTATGCCTGATGTCATCCATGCTGTCATGCTGTATGCCTGATGTCATCCCTCCTTATAGATGCTGTATGCCTGATGTCATCCCTTCATGATAGATGCTGTATGCCTGATGTCATCCCTTAGATGATGTATGCCTGATGTCATCCCTTCATAGATGCGGTATGCCTTATGTCATCCTTCATAGATGCGGTATGCCTGATGTCATCCCTTCATAGATGCTGTATGCCTGATGTCATCCCTTTGTAGAGCTTATATGCCTGATATGTCATCCTTTCACAGATGTTGTATGCCTGATGTCATCCCTTGATAAATTCTTTATTCCTGATGCCATCCCTTCATAGATGCTGTATGCCTGATGTCATCTCTTCATAGATGTGGTATTCCTCAGGTCATCCCTTCATAGATTTTGTATACCTGATGTCATCCCTTCATAGATGATGTATGCCTGATGTCATCCCTTCATAGATGCAGTACACCTGAGGTCATCCCTTCTTTGATGCTGTATTCCTGATGGCATGCCTCTGCAAGACAAACCTGTCTCTCCAGCAGGTTTTGTTGATGCTGCATATTAGATTCAGGTATGCTGTAGATGCTGTATGCTTGATGTCATCTTTTCACAGATGCTCTGTGTCTGAGGTCATCCCTTCATAGATGCTGTATACCTGATGTCATCCTTTCATAGATGCAGTATGCCTGATGTCATCCCTTCATAGATGCTGCATGCCTGATGTCATCCATTCATAGATGCAGTATGTCTGATGTCATCCCTTCGTACATGTGGTATGCCTGATGTCATCCCTTCATAGATGCAGTATGCCTGATGTCATCCCTTCATAGATGTGGTATACCTGATGTCATCCCTTCATAGATGATATATATGTCTGATGTCATCCCTTCATAGATGCTGTATGCCTGATGTCATCCCTTCGTACATGTGGTATGTCTGATGTCATCCCTTCGTAGAAGCAGTATGCCTGCTGTCATCCCTTCATAGATGTGGTATGCCTGATGTCATCTCTTCATAGACACAGTATGCTTGATGTCATCCCTTCATAGACGTGGCATGCCTAATGTCATCCCTTCATAGATATGGTATGCCTGATGTCATCCCTTCATAGATGCTGTATGTCTGATGTCATCACTTCATAGATGATGTATGCCTGATGTCATCCCTTCATAGATGCTTTATGGCTGATGTCATCCCTTTGTAGAGGCTGTATGCCTGATGTCATCCTTTCATAGATGTATGCCTCATGTCATCCCTTCATAGATTCTCTATTCCTAATGTCATCCCTTCACAGATTCTGTATGCCTGATGTCATCCCTTCATAGATGCAGTATGCTTGAGGTCATCCCTTCATAGATACTGTATGCCTGATGTCATGCCTCTGCAAGACAAAACTGTCTCTCCAGCAGGTTTTGTTGTTGCCACATATTAGATTCAGGTATGCTGTAGATGCTGTATGCGTGATGTCATCTTTTCATCGATGTTGTATGCCTGATGTCATCCGTTCATAGATGCTGTACACCTGATGTCATCCTTTCATAGATGCTATATGCCTGATGGCATCCCTTCATAGATGCTGTATATCTGATATCATTCCTTCATAGATGTGATATTCCTGAGGACATCTCTTCATAGATGGGGTATGCCTGATGTCATCCCTTCATAGATACTTTATGCCTGATGTCATCCCTTCATACATGCAGTATGCCTGATGTCATCCCTTCATTGATGCTGTATGCCTGATGTCATCCATTCATAGATGCTGTATGCCTGATGTTATCCATTCATATATGCTGCATACCTGGTGTCATCCCTTCATAGATGCTGTATGCCTAATGTCATCCCTTCATAAATGCCTTATGCCTGATGTCCTCCCTTCGTAGATGCAGTATGCCTTATGTCATCCCTTCATAGGTGCTGTATGCCTGATATCCCTTTGTAGAGGTTGTATGCCTGATGTCATCCTTTCATAGATGTTGTATGCCTGATGTCATCCCTTCATAGATTCTGTATACCTGATGTCATTCCTTCATAGATGCTGTATGCCAGATGTCATCCCTTCATAGATGCAGTATGCCTGAGCTCATCCCTTCATAGTTGCTGTAAGCCTGATGTCATGACTCTACAAGACAAACCTGTCTCTACAGAAGGTTTTGTTGATGCTGCATATTAGATTCAGGTATGCTGCAGCTGCTGTATGCCTGATGTCAGCTTTTCAAAGATGCTGTATGCCTGATGTCATCCCTTCATAGATGCTGTATATCTGATGTCATCCTTTCATAGATGCTGTATGCCTGATGTCATCCCTTCATAGATGCAGTATGTCTAATGTCATCCTTCATAGATGCGGTATTCCTGATGTCATCCCTTCATAGATTCTGTATACCTGATGTCATCCCTTCATATATGCTGTATGCCTGATTTCATCCCTTCATAGATGCAGTATGCTTGAGGTCATCCCTTCATAGTTACTGTAAGCCTGATGTCATGCCTCTGCACGACAAACCTGTCTCTCCAGCAGGTTTTGTTCATGCCGCATATTAGATTCAGGTATGCTGTAGATGCTGTATGTCTGATGTCATCTTTTCATAGATGCTGTATGCCTGATGTTATCCCTTCATAGATGTGTATACCTTATGTCATTCTTTTATAGATGCTGTATTCCTGCTGTCATCCCTTCATAGATGCTGTATGCCTAATGTCATCCCTTTGTAGAGGTTATATGCCTGATGTCATCCTTTCATATATGTATAGGTATTCTGTAGATGCTGTATGCTTGATGTCATAATTTCATAGATGCTGTGTGCCTGAGGTCATCCCTTCATAGATGCTGTATACATGATGTCATCTTTTTATACATGCTGTATGCCTGATGTCATCCCTTCATATATGCAGTATGCCTGAAGTAATCCCTTCATAGATGCTGCATGCCTGATGTCATCTATTCATAGATGCAGTATGTCTGATGTCATCCCTTCATAGATGTGGTATACCTGATGTCATCCCTTCATAGATGATATATATGTCTGATGTCATCCCTTCATAGATGCTGTATGCCTGATGTCATCCCTTCATAGATGTGGTATGCCTAATGTCATCCCTTCATAGATGCAGTATGCCTGATGTCATCGCTTCATAGATGTGGTATGCCTAATGTCATCCCTTCATAGACACAGTATGCCTGTTGTTGTCCCTTCATAGACTTGGTATGCCTGATGTCATCCCATCATAGATATGGCATGCCTGATGTCATCCCTTCATAGACTCGGTTTGCCTGATGTCATCCCTTCATAGATACGGTATGTCTCTCTTACAATCATTATTCTCCTGTGGCACTGGTTGCTGATATTGTGCTATATAGTTGGGGCAACTTTGATCGGTAGATGATTTGATTCAATCCCTGCTTAAATAGTGTAACTGTAATCGCTATCCTATACTGATGGCAATGTCACAACCACCTTTATATACACTTCTACTTATGAGATATATTTACAATGGCATAGTGTCACATTAGTAAGTCCTGCATCCCCAGGGAAAATAACTTTCTGACCACATCCTGATTACTTAATGCTACTATAACTACAGCATCTTGCAATCAGAGTGCAGATTCTCCTGTGGTGTGTGACTGTGATACCGTGCTTTGTACATTGGGTAACTACATATGTATGAGGTTTGAGTCCAGCTGTGAGTGAGTCTTTTAACCCAATACTGTGTATACTGTTCCTCAAATACATATATGATGTGTAGCTGTACAGTGTCATTGTGCCCTTCAATGACTTTATAGCATAACATTTCAGTTAATAAACAGTGCTGATGTCATCCATTTAAATGTGCACTGTCCCAGATGTGCCTCAATATGTTGTGTGGTCCGTGCCATTCAGTCACCAATCTGTAGCTTCTGATCTCAGGTTAAGACTAAACAACACACCTGATACACTTGTAATAGGTGACTCTATCGTCAGGCACACTGACGTCCCGCTCACCAGGCTGAACAAGGAAAGGGTCACGGTGAGCAGCCAGGTCACTCCAAGGCAAGTACAAATATGACTCAGTCATTGTCCATGCTGGTGTGAATGACCTGAGACGTACCTCCCTGGACTACATGAAAAGAGACATAGAGGAGCTCTCTGAGCATGTAGCCCAGGCCGGTATGACCCTGACCTTAAGTATCATCTTACGCTCACCAAGAATGATGCCACAATATGAAGACAAGATGATCAATTTCAACAATTGGCTTAAGTACTGGTGTCATTCAAAGGGGATCCAATGCCTGTCAGCTTGGGATGATATGCTCGACAAGCCACGATGCTTCGCTAGGGATGGCTTGCACCTGTCACCCCTGGGCTTTTGGATATTGGCAAAGGCTCTTGCAACCCCCATAGTGCCTTTTTTAGGCAAGGCTCAAAAGACAAACCCACCTCCATAGGTATCACAAGGGATAAGAAATTAAGAGTAATGCTACTCAACGCCAGAAGTCTAAACCTCAAGATGCACGCACTCGAAACTCTCCTTAGCATGGAGAACATCGGTATCTGTGCAGTAACAGAAACCTGGTTCAGGGCTCCCGAGAGCACCCCAGCACTACCAGGTTATACCTCATACCATGCTTTTCGGCCCCAAAACTTGGACCGAACCACAAAAGGAGGGGGAGTATCGATATTCATCAAAGATACACACACCTCCAGGTTGGTGGCAAAGCACGAAGCATCAGAGACTATCCATGTGCAACTAACAGTGGGTAAAACTGCCTTCCAGTTTAAAGCCTGCTACAGACCACCCTCCCAAACCCAGGAACCCCACTAGGCCTTCCTGAGAACACTGGAAAATATGAAGGTCTCTCCAAACACCATTATATTGGGCGACTTCAACTACCCAAACATAGACTGGGAGCATTACTCTAGCTCCAACAACCTAGCCCAAAGGTTCCTAGAATTTATAAACTCAAATGCTATGGAAGAACTTGTTACCACTCCCACAAGAGGGGAAAACATACTGGACCTGATCATCACCAACATGGGGACTATGCTCCAGACCAGAAGTGTATCCCTCACTGGTAAGATCAGACCATAAACTAATCTCACTGGATATTCACATCCTGACCCCACCCCCTGCCCAGAAAACCACAGTGAAAAACTTCTCTAAAGCAAATTTCACACTCCTCAAAACCGAGGTGGGATCCTTCAAAGCCCCCGGGCCTGTGGAAAATACGGCCCAGACTGCAGAATCCTTTATAAACGTATTTTATGAACACCTTCAGGAATGCATGGATCATGCGATCCCAAATAAAACCAAGACCCAATCCTCCAAAGGCAGACGTCCAGTCTGGTGGACCCCAGCCATAAACAAACTATACAATAGAAGGAGGAAGCTACTAAATGATAGAGCAAAATCTCAAAAAGGGAAGGCATCACTGATCAGTATTAGCAAAAAACTACGGGCACTCATAAAATTGTCTAAGGCCAGCTTCGAGAGAAAAATTGCACAGGACACTAAGGATAATCACAAGGCTTTCTTTAGTTATGTTAGGAACCTGGGTGGTAATTCCCAGATATGCTCAGAATTAGTCCAAAATGACAAAAAATACACTGAACCCACAGACATTGCCAACATCCTAGCTGACAGGTTCAGTGCAAACTTCTCCCCCCCTCCCCACCAAAAGGGAAAATATCTATCCCAGCAGAGTTCTGCTCCCCTGACATCTCAGATGCTCAAGAAAGAGCCGCCCTCTCCAAAGCAAAACAAAGCATCAATGGGACCAGATGGTGTCCCGGGCTGTGTCCTACATGAACTCCAAGAAGAGCTAAACCCAAACATAAAACTACTGTTCAATCTCAGCCTTACTACAGGATATGTGCCCAAAGAGTGGCGTACAGCAACAGTGGTCCCTCTCCATAAAGGTGGTGCCTCAACGGATCCTGGAAACTATCGCCCCATAAGCCTGACTAGCTTGGTCTGCAAAGCTATGGAAAGGATCATCATGGACCTCATAAATAAAAATATTGGGGACCTACAGACACTGGATACTACCCAGTTTGGCTTTGTTAAGGGCAGATCCTGCCTCTTAAACCTGGTTGATTTCTTTGAAACAGTCACCAAGGACATTGACGAGGGGAAGGTGGTCCACACAGCCTACCTGGACCTCGCAAAAGCCTTCGATACAATACCCCACTTGGGCATTATAGATAAGCTCACCTTATGTCACTAGATGGATTGCAAACTGGCTCAAGGACAGAACCAACCCACATGGTTAGAATTGCTGGAGCCATGTCAGACTCCAAACCAGTTACAAGTGGTGTCCCACAAGGCTCAGTCCTGGGACCTCTCTTGTTCGGTATATATTTCTCGGAGGTACAGGCCAGCACGGAAGGACTGTGGCTGACCAAGTTCGCAGATGACTGCAAACTGGGCACCATAATCGACTCTCCAGCCGACACAAGCATCCTCCAAAAGGGCCTCATAGAAACAGACAACTGGTGCCAGAGCCATGGCCTCAAGCTAAATGCCAAAAAGTGTATAGTCATCCCCTTTGGCAAAAACAAAGTGCCCACAAATTACCACATAGGTGGTAATCCATTAAGTACAGAAGAAGTAATTAGGGACCTGGGGACCCAAGTTGATAGCAATCTCTCATTTGACAACCACGTGGCCAAAGTGGTTAGAAAAACATTTTATATAGCCCACCTAATCATGAAGGGATTCACATATAGATCAGGGGAGGTCATCGTGCCTCTTTACTCATCGCTCATCAGGCCCAAAATTGAGTACAATGCCCCTTTTGGGATGTACCTTACCAGATACCTGCAGCAACTGGAAAGACCCCAAAAGTACCTCACCAAGAGGATCAAAGGGCTCAAACAGATGCCATATGCTGCCCGGTTAAAGAAACTCCAGCTCTACTCAGTGACGTATAAAGCCATGTCCAGCCCGGAATTAATGGACATGCTGCACCTCAGAAAATCCAAATCCCATCGAGCTACGCGCTCGAGAGACTTGAACCTCAGCACTGAAATAAATAGGACATGCTGGAGGGACAGATTCATAACCCAGAGGCTCCCTTCACTCTGGAATAAAATCCCAGTCCAGGTTAGGCAGAGTCCCTCATTGACTCTCTTCTTGATGAGTGGATGGGAGATCATAGGTTTACCCCGGGTATCACTTCTGTGCCACTGTTAGACAGAGGCACAGTATACTAACCTCGAAAAAGGGCATAGCAAAATAAATTTAAAATGGGTGGCGAAAGCCAAACACATTCTGGCTAGACTTATAAATGCCCTAGGGCAGATAGCCTAGTATGAACCTATGAACCTAAATCCAGCCATTACTCCTCAGAATATTTTGTGGCAGTCTTATTGTGACTGTACACATCACTAACACTGTTGTCAAACACATCTGCTGTGTACATGTATAGATGTTGATTCCTTTTACAAAAAGCTGTGATAATGTCTCACAAAGCAATGATTTATCCACAGTAATGATGACATGTGATTACATTTTCCTTACATAACATATGTAGTAAGTGTTATCCTCTGGCATGAGGAAATGACATAACTTTCTAGATGTTGTTGCTTTAGTACAGCAATTACAAGCACAGCTATCCCTTGCAGCAATAACATGATGTAATGCCTTGACATACCGACATACCTCCAATTTGTAGTGACACTTCTGCTATAGTGCATTCATCATGTACAAACAATATCATGTATTTTTGTTGCTAAATGCTCATCATTCAGCATCCACATTCAGTAACTGTTAGCATTGTATTGCCTTATACATTAATGCATGGATGGCATCCATCACAGTTACAATGTGTCCATTTACAGTGGGAGAGGCCTCCACCACAGTTACAATGTGTCCATTTACAGTGGGAGAGGCCTCCACCATCCCTTTTATCTCAAAGTGATTGTTTACAATGCATACCTTTGATATAATAAGTTAGCATAGGTGGAGTGTCATGTTGGTGTTAAGATTTCCACTGTGACACCTGTGGTTCATCCACATGTCGTTAGTCGGCAGAGTCACATAGCTTGCTCTGCAGTTCCTGACAGGGCAACATTACATGAATATAGCAATGTTGCAAAAACACCATTTTATCTAGTTATTCTTATCCATTTATATGTTGGATACTGATACATCTTCACAGGTTATGACTGTATGGCAGTGAAATGGTTATTCAGGACATGTCATGCTTTTAGTGCTCCTGTGGCACATTCATTGAGTGCTGGCTTGTACAGCATACCTGCACAGGTAGAATGTGGTTCAATTCCAGGACAGTGTGTGTACTATACAATGTAAGCAACTTCATTGTCAAAGAAACATTGATGTTGTAGTGCTCACTGTTGTGTGGACAGTAAAATGTGTAGCTCCTTTCCAGCATTCTGACTTAACCCGATTGTTCATTTTGAATTTGTAACTCATTTCTTAATGCATACATTAAATTCAGTTATTTGTGACAGACTCAATTGTTATCTGATGTGGTACATACAGTCAATACAGAGACTAGGAGAGAGCCTAGCATAATAGGCAGAGGTTTGAGTTTAGTAAGGTCTGTCTATCAGACAGCAGTGGCTTACACACAGGTGATATTCATGGCACAGGCAGGGGGCCACCTTTTTCAGGCCTTGTCCTATGAGGTATGGCATCTACACCCCTTATGCTATGAAAGTGTTGTAATCCATTACCAATAACCGTACTTCTGTGGTGTCCATGATTGATATGCACCTCTCTGATATCTGCCCTGTCAAGTCTTCAGAAATAATATGATGCAAATGTTTATTTTATCACTCATTTCTCACAGGCATTACATATCCCAAAAGAATTATGCTCTATATTGCATGTCTTCATCGAGACATTTCTTTATTACTGCTATTATTTTCATCACACTATACAGCTTACTGGCAGATAAGGGTTTCCATAAACATGTCTTCCTGTATGGCATGTTGTCAGATCATAAGAGACTGTGATTGGTCCTCTTTTACAAAACTTTCTTGTGTGTGGGTGCTATTGAATTTCTGTTATGTTACTGTTCCCGGTAATTCCATGTGAGCATGCCCAGTATAACGATATCTGAGATGTTTCTAAATATCAGTGAAAAACATGAAATCACAAAATGTCATCCAATCTGTTTTGTCATTTGTCACTTATGTATGTTGTGTGGTATTAGGTTATCATTTAGCATTTACATGACTATTGTAACTGAAGAAAACGAGGCACAGAAACACAACTGAAACCATAAAAAATTTAAAAGTTTAATAAGGTAAGCGCTTTCACACCAAAACTAACAGGTCACTGATGGAATAAGTCCAGGAACATATTTATTGTATCCGGAATGATGACACTAAGAATGCATCAGCTAGACATTGTATACAGAATGAGAATGAACACAGCTTTAAATTTCAAGTTGTTGAAATTATTTTTGAAAATATACATGCTGGTGATGTGAAAAACTTTATTGAAACCAGAGAATTGCACTGGATTATATTATGGCAAGCTGATAAATACCCAGGTCTAAATGACAGGGTTTCTATTAAGCCTGTATTAAAAGCACGTCTTTTTAAATAATACAAGTTGATAACAGGTTTTTATGCTTCTTGACTTTTATTGGTTGTTTTGAATCAGTGTGAATATATTAGTAGTGATTGCTGATGTAGTTTTCTATAAGGTCTGATGAAGCACTAGCATTTGATGTGAAAGCACTTACCTTATTAAACTTTTAAACTTTTTATGGTTTCAGTCATGTTTCTGTGCCTTGTTTTCTTCAGTTACACTGGTCATTTGCTTGCAGGCACAGTTTATTCCTTGAGGATTTCATTCTTTGTTTCCGGCATTTACATGACTATACAGCGCTTGTATATTACATGTTTATAGGTGATAAACCCATTTCCTGTGGGATCCACTGATATTTCTTTGAAAAAGAAATTTCCATTTCTGATGTACATGACATTAAAGCTGTAAGGTCCATCTGTACTTGTGTGTACATGCTGAAGTGGACAGTACAGCAGTTGTGTTAGTTTGCATACATACATTCCCTGTATATGCACCTCTTATGCAATAAATGCAGCCTATGCATTCATCCCATAATGTATCTTCTCTCCTTGCTAGCTGTTATCCTAACTAAACATATTATTAACATGTATATCACATTTTAACTTCCCTGTGTTACATTGCAGCTTTATGTCACTATCATATCCTTTGCTAGTATGCCCATTTTTATGTGCTTATTACTATTGCATCAGTATTGCAAGATTTACTTAAGAAATGTTTCTTTGACACTTCAGCAAATTTGCCTGCAGCTATACGAGTACACTTTATCCATTTCCCCTTCCCTATTATTTACTTATGCAGTTTAAGACATTATTATATGTGTACAATTACACTGTTTCACTTCCACTCCTTCATAATTTTTTCACTACACTTGCCCGTAATATGTCGGGGCTACAGCACATGCTTGCAGCTTAGCTTTGCATATAAGGAAGCCATTTTGTTTACATTCTGTGCTGATATAAGGAAGCCATTTTGTTTACATTCTGTGCTGATACTTGCAAGCACTTTTTCATGGCCACAAACACTATTGCTGGCCACGAATCGGTGCTTGCAAACGAATAGATGTGATGAGCAGCATGCATATTTGTTTAGCACTCCTGCTCATTGTGCTAACACAGTTAAATCGTGTAGACTTTGTGTGAAATCTGCACAATTGTTAATGAGTCCCAGGAAGAGTATAATGACAACTAAAGGTAAGAAATACTGATCACCCAAAAACAGCAAAATACACCTGAAGGTGCAACATTTTTGTTAGATTTTAAACAGACACCTGTCTGAAAGCAGGTTTAATGTGGGGAGTAAGTAGACAGATTCCCCCATTTGGTGGCTGATCCCCAACCATAACACTTAAAATAATCACCTCTTTGGTCATTTGGTCCCCCTTTCTTGGAAAAAAGGAAAACACTTGTTTTTATTTTGTTTGTTTGTGTTTTGCTCAAGAAATCTAGCATTTGCCTTTCTCCTTTGTTCTGTCAATTCTTATAAACGTACCTGTTTCTAAGCAGAGCGTTCAAATTTGTCTGATTTCAGTATGTGCTTCGGCAGATGAAATGATTCTTGATAGCACTTTCTTTGGCACTGTAGGTCACATATAAATTACATAATTAAAATATATCTTCTGAATCTCTTTATTAAAATCAAAAGTAATGATTCTTGAGCTTAATACATATTTTAACACATGCACAAAAATATAATGGCAGAATTGTGAAAAGAGTCTGTGATCCATCAGTAATGCAATGCATGCAAAGAAAAGCAACATTTGCTAATATAATTATTAATACTCAAGAACTGAATAAAGAATAAGAAAGAAAATTCATTTTATAGCAGTTTCTGCTGTGATAACCTTATAAAATGAGATGAATTGTAAAACATTGCTGTCATTTCTAAAAGCATCTACGGAACTGAAAGCACAGCAACTGTGTTCTTCAAACTATTCTATAATAAAGAGAAAAGCAAGTAATTTAAAATGACAGTCTTTTTTATTATAATATAAAATTCAGTCTGTAACTATTTGAGTTATTAAGCTATTACACAGAAGGGTTTTCACAGTGGATAAGGGCACCTCTGCCCATATACTTTGTTAATTTCCTTACCTACTGGAGAGCAGTTTATTTTTTTTCTCCACTTGACATAACAATTGCCTAATGTTTCTCATATACACTTACTGTGTGATCTTGAACAAGTCACCTTTCCAGACAGTGATCCTTGGTTGATTCTGAATGGGCACATGTGGATCAGTGTTCTGCCCCAGTTAATATATATATTTTTTACAAAACTATTTTTAACTTGGATGTTCTGGTCATCAACTACACTCTATGAAATGATGCTTCCTTATATTTCCCTGAGCTACCTACTTGTATCTTTCAATATGTCCTCTAATTGTTTTGCATCTCTCATTCATTTTTTTTTCTGTGAGAGAAGACCTACATGATACCCTGAAGGTACAAATTCCCAACATGTTCTTATTTTTTTCTTTCATCAACACCATGCATGTTAAACTTTTGTAATATATGTTTATATGTCTGATATTGCACACTGTTAGAGAAATATGTATTTGAATATATGTGAAGTGCTAGTTTTAAAAGCAAAGTAGTATGTTCATAGGTTCATAGGTTCATAGGTTCATACTAGGCTATCTGCCCTGGGGCAATTATAAGCCTAGCCCGATTCTGTATGGCTTACGCCACCCCTTGATTTGAGTATACTGTGCCCTTTTTAAGGTTTAGTTTACTGTGCCTCTGTCTAATAGTGACACGGGAGTAATCCCTGGGACAAACCTACGATCCCCCATCCACTTATCGAGATTCTTCTTGAAGAGATTCAGTGAGGTGCTCTGCCTCACATGAACTGGAATTCTATTCCAGAGCGAAGGGAGCCTCTGGGTTATGAACCTGTCCCTCAAGCAAGTTCTATTTATTTCTGTGTTGAGGTTCAAGTCCCTCGAGCGTGTGGCTCTAAGGGATTTAGATTTACTGAGGTGGAGCATGTCCATTAATTCTGGATTTGACATAGCTTTGTATGTCAGGCATAGATCGCCTCGAAGTAGGCGGTATGCAACTGAGTAGAGCTGGAGTTTTTTTAACCGAGCAGCATATGGCATCTGTTTGAGACCCTTGATCCTCTTGGTGAGATACTTTTGGGGTCTTTCTAATTGCTGCAGGTGTTGTGTAAGGTACATCCCAAAAGGGGCATTGTATTCTATGATGGGCCTGATGAGGGATGAATAAAGGGGCACGATTACCTCTCTTGATCTAGATGTGAATCCCTTCGTGATGAGGTGGGCTATGTAGAAGGTCTTTCTAACCACTTTGGCAATGTGGTTTTCAAAGGAGAGATTGCTATCAACTTGGGTCCCCAGGTCCCTAATAACTTTCTCTGTACTTAATGGGTTTCCACCTATGTGGTAATTTGTGGGCACATTGTTTTTGCAAAGGGTATGACTATACATTTTTTGGCATTTAGCTTTAAACCATGGTGCTGGCACCAGTTATCTGTCTCTGTGAGACCTTTTTGAAGGATGTTTGTGTCAGCTGGAGAGTTGATTATGGCCCAGTTTGCAGTCGCTGCGAACCTGGTGAGCCATAGTCCTCCCACGCTTGCCTGTACCTCGAAAAGTATATACCGAACAAGAGTGGTCCCAGGACAGAACCCTGTGGGATGCCACTTGTGACCGGTTTCGATTCTGACATGGCTCCAGCAACTCTCACTCTGTGGGTTCTGTCTTTGAGCCAGTTTGCGACCCATCTTGTGACATAGGGGTTTATATTTAAGCTGGATAGCTTATCTATGATGCCAGTGGGGTATTGTGTCAAATGCCTTTGCAAGGTCCAGATAGGCTGTGTGGACTACCATCCCTTCATCTATGGCTTTGGTGACTGTTTCAAAGAAGTCAACCAGGTTCAAAAGGCAGGATCTGCCCTTGACAAAGCCGAACTGGGTAGGAGCTAGTGTCTGTAGGTCCCCAATGTCTTTGTTTATGAGCTCCATGATGATCCTCTCCATAGCCTTGCAGACTAAGCTAGTCAGGCTTATGGGGCGATAGTTTCCAGGGTCCGTAGAGGCTCCACCTTTGTGGAGTGGGACCACTGTTGCTGTACGCCATTCTGTGGGCACATATCCTGTAGTGAGGCTGAGGTTGTATAGCTGTTTTATTTGAGGGATTAGTTCCTCTTGTAGTTCATGTAGGACGCAACCTGGGACGCCATCTGGTCCCATGGAAGCAGTAAGTTTTGCTTTGGAGAGGGCAGCCTTCACCTGAGCAGCTGAGATGTATGGGAGGCAGCCCTCTGCCAGGATAGATACTTGCTCTTTTGGGGAGGGGGAGGAAGTTTGCACTGAACCTGTCTGCCAGGATATTGGCGATGTCTGTGGGTTCAGTGTATTTTTGTCATTTAGAATCAACTCAGAACAAGTCTGGGAGTTGCATCCCAGGTTTCTAACATAACTGAAAAAGCCTTATGATTGTCTTTGGTGTCCTGTGCAATTTTTCTCTAAGCTGGCCTTGGAGGATTTTATGAGGATCGTAATTTTTGCTAGTACTGATCAGAGATGCCTTCCTTTAGGGATTTTGCTCTATCATGTAGTAGCTTCCTCCGCCTGTTGTACAGTTTATTTATGGCAGGGGTCCACCAGACTGGACGCCTGCCTTTGGATGATTGGGTCTTGGTTTTGTTTGGGATAGCATGATCCATGCATTCCTGGAGATGTCCGTGAGAATGCATTTATATAGGATTCTGCAGTTTGGGCTGTAGTTTCCACTGGCCCTGGGGCCTTGAAGGATTCCACTTCGGTTTTGAGAAGTGAGAAGTTCGCTTTCGAGAAGTTTTTCACTGTGGTTTTCTGGGCTGGGGTGGGGTCGGGATGTGGACATCCAGTGAAATTAATTTATGGTCTGATCTTACCAATGAGGGATATACTTCTGGTGTGGAGCATAGAGTCCCCATGTTGGTAATGATCAGGTCTAGTATGTTGTCCCCTCTTGTGGGAGTGGTGACTAGTTGTTCCATAGCATTTGAGTTTATAATTTCCAGGAATCTTTGGGCTAAGGTGCTGGGGCTTGAGTAGTGCTTCCAGTCAATGTTTGGGTAGTTGAAGTCACCCAATATAATGGTGTTCAGAGAGATCTTCATGTTCTACAATGTTTTCAGGAAAGCCGAATGGGATTCCTGACTTTGAGAGGGTGGTCTGTAGGATGCTATAAACTGAAAAGCAGTCTTGCCCACTGTTAGTTGCACATGGATGGTCTCCGATACTTCGTGCAATGCCACTAACCTGGAGGTGTGGATATCCTTGATAAATATGGAAACTCCCCCTCCTTTTGTGGTTCGGTCCGGGTTTTGGGGCCGAAAAGCATGATATGAGGTATAGCCTGGTAGTGCTGGGGTGCTCTCTGGAGCCTTGAACCAGGTTTCTGTCACTGCACAGATATCGATGTTCTCCATACTGTGGAGAGCTTGAAGTGCATCTTGAGGTTAAGACTTCTGGCGTTTAGCAGCATTACCCTTAGTTTCTTGTTCCTTGTGCTGTCTATGGGGGTGGGTTTGACTTTTGAGCCTTGCCTAAAAAAGGACTATGGGGGTGGCAAGAGCCTTTGCCAATATCCAAAAGCCCAGTGGTGACAGGTGCAAGCTGTCCCTAGTGGAGCAACGTGGCTTGTCGAGCATGTCATCCCAGGCTGACAGACACTGGATCCCCTTTGAATGACACCAAAATTTTAGCCAATTGTTAAAATCGATCATTTTGTCTTTGTACTGTGGCATCATTCTAGGTGAGGGTAAGATGCTGCTCAAGGTCAGGGTCATACCAGCCTGGGCTACATGATCAGAGAGCTCCCCTATGTCTCTTTTCATGTAGTCCAGGGAGGTCATTCTATTAATGATATAACAAAAAGGATGAATTCATGTGTAATTGCAAGAAGTTTTTGAAACTGCAGTGTGTCTTGTTGCAAGTTGGCCTCTGACCCTGGCAGCTGCTAGCTCAAGCAAGTTCTAATGTTTATGCTTTTCACAAATGATTATCTGCTGGGTCAAGAAATTAAATATGTGAAATAATGAAAATCTTCTGCTCTTTCCTGCTGGGATGATTGGTCTTGTGTATGTGTTACTAGATAACACGCAGCTGTTGGGAAAGTGTTACAGAGGAACAAAGAAGTGTATTAGAAGACTGAATCTGCTATTGTATTCGAACTACCCTGGAACCTTGAAGAAGTAACTTTACAGAAAGACATTCCCCAGGATTCACGAAGCCTCCGTGTAAGAGTTATAACTCTTACACGGAGGCTGCAGTTAAACTGAGTGATGTCAGCATGCTCTGCATATTCATGAGAGCATGCTGAATCACACCCAAGTCGAACACGGCCGTGTAAGACAGTAGGGGGCGTGTCCGTAGGCTGATCCCTGCAAGCGGACACGCCCCCAGAAGTGTAAAAGTGTCCAAAGTACACACCCACAACAGAGTCCACGCAAATGTGAATAAACACAACACAACACATGCCCCTACAGACTATTAAACATAAAAGAAATATAAATGTACATGTCATTTTTTTAAATTGTAAAGATGTTTAACCGTGAGTGCGCTACCGTTTACGCTGGCGTGCCCGTAGCGCAGCTACAGTTAGCAGTCAGTGGGAAAGCATATAAGAACTACATATGCAAAATAAGCCACGAAGCAATAGGGGGGGGAAGCCCGG